>NW_004524698.1:7830112-7855336 GCF_000260255.1 Octodon degus
CACAGGTGCTTTAGCACAGATATAAACTGTCGACAACCAGGCAGTATGATCCCTGACAACTTAGGAGTGAAAGGAGCTGGTGGGGCTCACTTTTGGCCTCTGCCATCTGTTTGGTTTCATGCATCCCTACAATGCCCAACCAACCCATCCTGGGATTAATACCCCTCAGCGTTCTGCTGCTTATAGTATCTCTTCCCACCAGGCTAACCACAGCAGCTTTCATTTTTCCAAAATCATTTCTTTGTGTTAAATATTAATAGCTACTTGAGAGAAAAAAATTTTAAATGACAGACACCAACCAAAATTTAGAAGAGGGGCAGTCTCTTCAAACCAGGCCCCAGAGATGGCTTTTGAAAACATGTTTCAACTGTTTCAAAATATATAACATACAAATACATGCATATTTTTGTTACTTATTTTGACAGAAATGTGATTATATGTAGTTCCCATTCTTGCTTTTCTTCATTTAACAATGTACCTTGCAGATCTATGTTTAGCACATATACAATTACACAGCTAAATTACTTAGTGGGTGTTTGAAATGCTTATAATTTGTCAGAATGGCAATGAACATTCTGCACTTACATCTTATGTATTTATATAAGTATTCTGTAAGATAATTTCATACCAGTGGGAATTTTGGGTAGAAGGAAGTTTATTTTAATACTGGGAATGGGACCCAGGGCCTCTTGCATGCTAGGCCAGTGCTCTATCACTGAACCACATCCCCAGTGATTGATTGATTGATTGATTGATTGATTTTTGACAGGGTCTTGCTATGTAGTCCAGGCTGCCCTTGAACTCACTTGTAACCCAGGCTGGCTCCAAACTCATGGCACTCCTGCCTCAGCCTCCTAAATGCTGGAATTACAGGTGCATGCTGCATGCCTAGGCCCCAGTCCTTTTTATTTTTGAGACACAGTTTCACTAAGAAATGCAGGCTGGCCTCATGCTTCAGCCTCCTGAGAAGCTGAGATTACAAGTATGCTCCACCATCCCCAGCTAAGATTATGTAATTTTAAACAGATATTACTAAAATGTCCTCTGAGATGGACAGTGATGTACATCTGTAATCCCAGGTACTCTGGATGTTGATACAAGAGGACCGGCAGATGATGCCAGCCTGAAAAAGAAAGAGACCCACCTCTCTCTCTCTCTCTCTCTCTCTCTCTCTCTCTCTCTCTCACACACACACACACACACACACACACACACACGGGCCTTTAAAAATCTTTTACTAACACAATCTGTGTACTGTGGACAGCAGACTACCCTCCCATCCTGGACCTCACTGGCTTTTTTTTTTTTTTTTTGCGGAACCGGGGATTGAACTCAGGCCCTTGCGCTTGCCAGGGAAGTGCTTATTCCACTGAGCCATCTCCCCAGCCCCTCACTGGCTTTCTTATCGAGCAATTGTTCCTCTCTGATCCAGCTTTGTAGCCCTCAAGGGGCCTCTGGACAAGGGGCTTTGGACTTCATATGCTTGCTTTTCATCTGCTCTAAGGCTCCATGTGTAATACATTCCTTTCAGGGAGGAATGATGAAAGGTCCTGCTGCCCAAAGAAGGGTGAAGACATGCCATGCTACAAAATGGTCTGGGTGCTAAAGCCTCCTCCTTTCCAAGCTCAGCTCCCTCTTCCCCACAGTGACTTAGTCTAGAGAGCCCTCAAACATCTACTTGCCATCTCTTCCTCAGCTAGAGGGCATGCCCACCCACCTCATTGGGCAAGCTTGAAGGCTGTCTTCCCGGACTCACTCCTGTGTGACACCCCATCTCCCAGCTGTGAATCCTGTCAAGTCCACCTTCCCAAATCCCTCCAGAGCACCCACTGCTACTGCTTTCCTGGACAACCAATTCTTGCCTCTGAACTCCTCTGCCCCACTCACTTTTAGAAACCCAAGTTTGAACAAGTCACTATACTTCTTGAAAATTCCACATGGCCCTTCACCACTAGACAACACCTGCTGGGAAAATTCAAATCAATGCCACCCACTAGTGTCTCCAAACTCCCTAGGCTCAAGGTCTCCTTCCAAGGACCCCGAATGTCATTTTTCCCTGGCTGCAGTAACACGTGGACTAGCCTGGACCCTGCTGTGGTGGGCCCCACAGGCGTCCTCTGCTGCAGCAGGCCTCAGCTGGGTGACGGCCACAGATCCACACCAACCTTGTGTGGGTAGGACAATGACACAATGACACCCTGTTCCCATGGAGGAGGTCTTGCTGACCTCCTGCAATAGGAGGAGGATGTGCTACAGCAGCCTGGCCAGGCAGCAGGGGTAGCACAGTGTGCTCACTTGAACTCCTTCTGTAGGGTCAACGATGGCTCCTTTGTGCCCACCTAGCAACTTCAGCCATTTGAAGAAGTAAAACATTTAATTAGAAAGAGGTCATAAAAGTACCCAGACTGACTGAAGAGTCTAACTGGGTGGGCTGAGAACAGCAGGAACAACTGTATTTCAGGATTCTTTGCCTGGGACACTTAGTTCCACACTTAGATTTGCTGGGTTTGAAGGGGAAAATGTCATAGCTTTCCCAGGCCTCACAGACCTCACTGCATTCTCCCTTTATTATGTTATATTCTCTTATAATTGTAGCTGCCATATGTAACAGGAAAGATGATGAAAAGTTGGAATTTGTAGTATTTCTTACAGGGATAAAACATAATTTCTCTTTTCCCTTTCCTTATTCTTTAAAAATAACATAAATGTGTGATTTTAGCCATCCATTCAATTATGAGAAAGGCACTGGGAGGGATGAGAGTGCTGTGGCTCCAACAGCAGGCCCTCCTAGTCACAGACTCGAGGAGCCAGGCAGTGTCCTGGAGCAGCAGAGGATTTGGCTCAGAGTTCTCTCAGTGCAGAAAGACCTGCCTCAGAGCAGGTCCGAGGGACTACACAGTGCTGTCACGAGGGCTCACACACATGAAAGTATTATAGCAGAAAGCTCTGCCCAGGCTCCAGAGTGGGTAGTCCAGGAAGGCTGTGTGAGGGGTCTGCTATCCTTGAAAGGAAGACTAAATATCTGGGTCCAATTTGGGAACCCTTGAGAATTTGGATACAGAAAATTTAACCTGATAAGATGCTCAGGATAAATGAGAATTTAAAGGCAAAGACACTAATTTTAAAACTGTTTTTAAATCCAAAAAATAGATTTTAACTGGCAGATAGGTGATGTCATTAGGTCTGAATATAAAGGAGCAGATTCAAGATGAAATGTTTCAGTATGATCTCAGATAACTACTCAGAAACTAGACACAAAGGTAAAGAGGCCTCAGGAAAATACTGATAATCAAGAGCAAGCAGGCAAAACTGACCTTAAAAGGGAAATAAATGTACCATGAAGATTTCAGGATTAAAACAGTTTGGTACCAAAGAAGAACAGAATGTCCAGAAGTATATCAGCAACCATATGGGAACTGAGTGTATGGTAAAGGCAGCAACTCAACCAGGAAGAATAATAAATATTCAATAAATTAAACAGCCATGGGAGAGGTGGGTAAAGAAAAAGCTCTCCCCTTCTCTCTACCAAAATAAATTCTAGAAGCATCAAGATCTTAGGAATTTTGTTTTTTTTTACAAAACATTTTTAAAAGGCACTATATCTTTTCTATAAAAGATCTTACTTAAAAAAATGGGCGGTTTTTAGTGAAAAGTATAAATAACATATAAAACTGTATATGAAAAGATGTTTTACCTAAGGTAATGAAAGATAATCAACAACATTTTTGACTATCAGGTTAGCCAAAGTTAAAAGGTTAATAGTGACAGCCACATGTGGCAGCGCACACCTATATTCCTAGCACTGGGGAAGCTGAGGCAGGAAGAGCACTGTGAGTTCGAGGTCTGCCTGGGCCAGTGAGAGAGACCTCATGTGCTATGAGGAAAAGATATAAGTACACTGTATTACCAGAAGCATAAGCAGATACACTCTTTCTAAATCTCTGAATAGTAATCAAAATTTTAAGTTCACATATTCCGCTGTAAGAAATTTCCCTGGAGAAGCTCCCCCAATTTTCCAAGAGAGTTCTGATAAAGATGCTCACTGAAGGCTAACTGCAAAAGCAAAACCCCAAAACCACACCAGCATCCTCAAGGAGAATAGTAAAAATAAATCTTGGCATATTCAGAAAAATGGAATATTATGCTATTCTGGGACAAAAGAGGGACCTGGGAAGAGTGGAGTGGAACATAGGCAGTTGAGCTTAACCTCATTATCTGTCTGAATATCAAACATCTAAGACATAACATGGAACAGGTATTTTCCATCAATTATTGATATGTCAAACTTTCCCTACAGAATGTGAAGAAAAAAAAATTTAAAAATAGAAATAAACAATTACATATTTTTACACAGAAATTTAGAAATCTAACCATATACAGTGTTGTAGCAGGACAGTCCTATGACTTTTTTTCTTGTCTCTTGTTTTCATTACCCTTTTTTTTACCCTTTTTTTTTAAAAAAACAAACATTTACTTGAGAGACAGTATAACAATAATTGATATGACATTAGAAGCAGTAAGTATTTAGAAGACCAGAATGACAGGCAAAAACAAGGTAGAAAAAGTAAAGCCATATTAATATGCTGAGCTGTAACAGGCTCATGTCAGCAACTTCTGACATTGCCAGTCTTACAGATAACCCACTACTATTAAGGACTACTGGACTATATTGGATTATTTTGCTGAATTTATGCACCTACAATATTTAAATGGCAACGGAATACCTATCTCTAACAAAACTAAACAAAAAACAGGGATATAAATGAAGGACCATTTTGTGGTGAAATACACACACACACACACACATATATATATATAAAATAGGATATACAGTTACTTTTTCTTAATTCAATGAGAAGAAAGATTTGTACTAAGTGTTTGGATAGATATCATGTCTGCATCTTGTACTATGAATAACTACTATGAAGATAACGATATGTAATGTAGTAATTATTGTAACTGTCCTACTATCTGTTGTGAAACTGTCTCATTGCTATTTGTTTCTCAATAAAATTAATAATAAATAAATAGTTTTATAATCTAAAAAAAAAAAAAGAATGGAGTGGAAGATTGCTTTCCATCTTTTATTCAAGGATACTCTTATGATCCATCCACAACTGAATTTCTTTTTAAAATGTTTTCTGGGTGGAAGATTTATGAGCTTTTTTAGGTTAACAGAATTTTTTGGTTAATTGAAGCACCCCAGACTGCAGGACTGAATTTTGGAGAAGTTAGCTAAAATAACTATATATTGTGATTGCTACACTGACCCATAGCTATCAAAATAAAGTAAGGTGTCCTCTGCTCCATCTATCTCACTGATGAAGATTTACCTCCTCATAAACTTACTGAATATAGATACCCCAGTACTGCTGGTAACAGCAAAAATTAGAAAAACACCTACAATCTTGTATACAGAATATCAGTCACATAAATTACATAAGCTTAAGGAGGCATTCTCTGCAGCTGCCTTACTGAGGCATGGCTTTTCTTCTGCATAAGAAGGCAGCCAGAGCAGACTAATCAATGAAAAAGCACAACATAACATGGTCTTATTTTTTATAAATTTTTGAAAAGACAAATGCACATGTAACTCCTGGAGGGAAACTTCCAAAAGCATCCACAAGCAGTTAGTTTTTTTTTCCCACTGAATGTACAACTGTTACATGCCACTAAATAATTTTTGAAGACTAATGATGTAACACCCTGAACTTCATGAGAACAGGAAAGGCTCCATGCCAAGAATTCAGCTTTTAATACCTTATTCATCTTCCCCACGAGGAGCAAATAATAAAAGGACTGCTGGGGAAGTAACGGGAGAGGGAAGAACAAGGGCCCTGGAGTCACCTGCCAGCACTGGCTTCCTAAACCTGTGCATTTCACCAGCTCCTCACCCTTCAAAGGAAAAAGTCCTCTGCTCTTTGCACCCCAGGATGTGTACCCTCTGTACCCTGACTTTCCACCATGCCCCATCCTGCTCTCCTTTCTACTTTAGGTTTATGCCGAGTGTCACCAAAGTGTCACCTCCCCAAGCCAATGCTGTTTCTTGGTGTCACATCCAGACCCATGCCCTTCCTCCCTCTCATTTCAGACTCTGCCTTGACATTGCTCTTTATAAGCCTCTGGCTTCTCCAGGTTTCCAAAGGTCTCCTATCTCTGGTTCCCCTGCCCTCTTTTTCCTTTTTCATTAGCCTATAAACCCAAACACACACACATGCACCAAAGACTTTCAGACTGGGTCTTGGCCTACTCCATCTCTCTGTGTAGCTTCCCCTGAGGAACTTTTTCTCTTCTGCCTAGTCTTGTGCTGGCCAGGGATTCTGCCCCAAACTTACAGAGGTTTGGGCTGCAGCAGCTTGTTCTTAAAAGAGTAAAATGTTAAATGGCAGCTCTGAGGGCAAGTGACACATTTCTTCCTTAGAACTGACTGGGCTCTTGCTTGAGTACTGTAAGTCTTTTTTTTTTTTTTTTTTTTTTTTTGTCTTTTTGTCTGCCAACATATTCTCTTGGGCTGGTCAGACATCACAGAGAAGGTACCTCATCCTCTGTGATGCCAGGCTTGAAGCCAGGTCAGGAAGAAAGATGGGGGTTGCTCACTATTAGCTTGTGAGCTTTCTCTAAATTTCTACTTTCAGAATGTCTCCTCACTACATGTGCAATGTGTCTGGTGTCTCTCAATCCAGTTAAGTCTCTGGCTTACTCCTTCCATCTTCTGCCAAGATGGCTACTTGGAGAGAGAGATAGGGCTGTGAGTCCTGCTTCTTAGATGTTTAAGTAATCCTCTTGTTCTCAGTCCTCCCTCTGGCCCCCTTTCCAGAGATTCCTGAGGTCTAAAGGGAGGTCATGGTCAAAGGTAGCTGCTTCAAGGCCAGTAGCTGAGTGAGCATTTGCCTATCTGCTTTGTGGCAAGCATCTCCTGTCCTGCTAATTTTGATTTTATGCTTAAAGAAATTCCTTCACTGTTCTTTTAGAGAAATGTGATTAATCCACATTCTTTCACCTCTATGACTTAAGTTTTTTTTTTTTTTTTACGGTACTGGGGATTGAACTCAGAGCCTTGTGCTTACCAGGCAAGCACTTATTCTACTGAGCTATCTCCCCAGCCCCCTTTGTTTGTGTTTGAGACATGGCCTCACTATGTAGCCCAGGCTGGCACTGACCTTGTGGCATCCCTTCTGCCTCAGCCTCCTGAGTGCTGGGGTTACAGGCATGCACTACCATGCCTTATAGTAACTTAAGCATTACTGTTCTACTTCATAAGAGAAAAAGAGAGTTGGAAAGCTATATTACTTGCTGAAGGTCACCCAGCCAATACACAATAGAGCTGTATTTTGAACTTATCATTGGAGCCCAAGTGTCAGCACACAGACTTGAACTTAGGGCTGTCCAAGTTTGTTCAGAATTTGTTCTCTAGCACAGCCTACTCCCCTATCTCTAAGGCTCACCCAGGGCTCAAGAATATACTCCCCCGGATCCAAGAGCTGTCTTGTACAGTTTGTGTTTTCATTTTTCCCTTTTTTTTTTTTCAGCACCAGGGATTGAACTCAGGAACTTGCGCTTGGCAGGCAAGGACTTATTCTACTGAGCTATCTCCCCGGCCCATGTTTCCATATTTCTTAAAGTCAGTATATCTGAATTAATCTAGAAAAACCCCCTTACAATTTATCACTGTCTAGGGATTATGGGGTCTGTACGTGCATTTCTGTTTGTCATCTCATTGCTCTTGAGCTCTTTCATCATTTCAGACTAATGAAAAGAGAACAGAGTCCCCCTTACTCTATAAACAGTACTTTGCAACAAGGGAATGAAAATAAGTGAGGGTCTAATGTGAGAACTAAGGAGAAAAAGTGGTGGAAGAATGTCAGCCCATCCCACGAGTGAATTTGGGCTCTTTATGAAAGATGCTGAAAGGGTGATACTCAAAGCCTTCAAAGTTGTGAGTGCCAATCCTATTTCAGCAAATCATCAAAGAGCAAGAGTATACTAATGTTTATTTGAATATTACTAAATTGGGAATTGTGTCTTAATTTACTTTTTCTTGTTTTGCAATATTAGGAATTGAACCTAGGGCCTCTGCACTGAGCTACATTTTTAGAGGTTTTTTGTTTTTTTTTTTAATTTTTATTTATTGCATACAGGATCTCACCACATAGTTCAGACTCAGTGATCCTCCTGGCTCAGCCTCCCCAGCACTTGGATTACAGGTGTGCACCACCACACCATTTCTGGGCTGGTAAGGCGCGTCCAGGGTTCCAGGGCCAGCATGACATGTGGTACGAGGGATCAAACTCCTTGCACTTGCTAAGCAGGCACTTACTTAGAATGCTGAGCTATCTCCCCAGCCTTCCTAGAGGTTTTAGTTTTTTAATTTGTTTTGAGATAAATAGGGTCTTGCTAAGTCATTAAGTTCTCTGGCCTTGAACTTGGAATCCTTTTTTTTTTTTATGCATTTGGTACAGGGTCTATGTGGTGTTCAGGGTTTCACTATGTAGATTGGACTCATAGTGAACCTGTTTTCAGCCTTCCAAGTGCTGGGATTACAGGTGCGCGCCACCACGTCCAGTCTAAATTGCTGTCTCAGCATGCCCAGGGGCGGGGCTGCCACTGCATGGCATGCCAGTGATCAAACCTAGCTGCTGCATTCTGCCGAAGAAGTCACTTTAGTCTGCTGAGCTATCTGGCTGGCCCCGAAACCTCCTATCTCAGGACCCCAGATGGTTGGTTGCTTTTGTTTTTAATAGCTGACTAGGAGTGAAAAGCCTAAGGACTGACATCTATTATACAGACATAACAGTCAAGGGCTCAATGACTGTTTGGTCAATGACACACCACACAGAGGTCCTGTAAGATTCAATGAAAGTTTCCTATCACCTAATGATATGACAGCCCTCACAACCACTGTAGTACAACCCATCAGCCATGGTGGTTTACATACTGTACTGCCAGTTATATAAAAGTGTGGCACATACAATTATGAACAATGCACAATACTTAATGACGGTTACTAGTTTATGTAATTTTTCCTTTATCTTCAAGAGTATACTCCTTCTTATATACTAAAAAGAAGCCCACTATACCCATGACCTATTATACTTAGAACCCTCATGTTTTTAGTGATTATCTGTCTGTCTGCCTGTCTCTGTCTGCGACTGAACCCAGTGCATGTAAAGCGGCTACTACCTCCCTAGCCCTATTTTATTCTGAGACAGGGTCTCACTAAGTTACTAAATTCCCCAGCTTGCACTCAAATTTCTAATTCTCCTGCCTCAGCTTCTCAGGGCTGGGATTGCAGGCTTGCAGTACTACCCCTACCTGACTGCATCTCTTGACCTCATCAGCAGGTCAAATCCCGGGACCTGTACCATCTCAGTCTGTGAAAACTCTTGGAGAATGGGACAATGGTGTACTTCTTGGAACACATCACCATTAAGTGACATGACTGTATGCAGACGTAACATAATAATTTAGGTATACATGGGGGTCAGAGAGACTTGGCCAAAAAGACATGTCCTCTACTCCTAGGTTAGAACCAAGTTAGTAGAGTATAGGGATCTAATCACTGTGGGGACTTTTCTTTCCTTTAATAATGCTTCTCTTACCTCTCTTACCTTCTTCACTTTTCTTTTGCATAATGGGTTATTAATGTATGTGTCTTTCCTAAATGACAAATAGGGTAAAACATTAGCCATTTTTACAGTGTATATTCATAGCATTTGGCCACAGGGGCAAGATGACAAGTCCTGTAACTGTTTTTTAAAAGAAATCACGTTCAGTATAGGATTAGCATCTTTAATCCAAAAATCTGAGAATTTGATTGCCTACATGATGCCACAAGTAGAAAATTCTACACTTGGCTCCATGTGACTGGTCAAAGTTAAAACTCAAGTGAACTAAAAATATTGTATGAAATTGTCTTTGGGCTATTTGCAGGGAGATTTGGGTCTCACGTCTAAGATATCTCATTAGGTATATGCAAACATTTCAAAATCAAGGGGAAAAAAACCCACAAATCTGAAACATGTTTGCTCCCAAGAATTTTGGATAAGGGATATTCAATCTTATTAACCCATATTAAAATTGAGAAAACTGTGGCTACCAGCTTAACTTGCTCAGTGTCGCTGGAATGAAAACTCGAGCAGCTGGGCCGCAAAGCCTGTACATAGAGCTATACGAGCAGGCTTTGTTCTTAAGCAAATTGCAACTCTCAGGAATCAACGAGATTGCTGAAGTCACAGGCTGTGTGTGGCTTAGGAAAAGGCCTCGTCCCTGAGCCTCAGTTTCCCCATCTGTGAAATGGGGACGTATCCCTGAGCGCCTAACTCTCTGGCAGTTTGAAACGCACGGGATGTGAAGCCAGTGGGAGTGTGGTGGCTAGTCCTCTCCAAGGCGCTTACCATTTGATAATGTTGTGAACCAAAGGTAAAAAGGAGTAGTTCTCCTCTTCCTTCACGTCGGCCGGCGACTGAGGCCGTGGCGCCGGCGACTGCTGCGGCTGGGGCGCGGCAACAGGTGGCGGCGGCTGAGGAGGTGGCAGCGACTTGGTCTCGGGCAGCGGCGACTCGGATGGCGGTGGTAATGCATCCTCCGCCTGTCGCCCGGGTGCCACCCCAGCGGAGGCCATAGTGGCGGGACTCTGTCCGCGAGTCAACCAAAAAGCACTCCAGAAGCCCGCCAGCTGAGGGTGTCGCAAACCGCTTACGTCACTACCAGGCGCTCTAGTGAGGCCTGGACGGAACTGAACATGCGCACTGACGTAAAGGGGGGAACCAGAAGGGGGCGGGGAGTATTGCTAGGCAACAAGCTGTGGGGTGGGAGTGAGATGGCCTGGGTTAGGTTGTGTGTCAAGCTAAATAATTAAATAGGAATAGAAGGCTTAATTTAGAAGTAACAGTTTTCTTATTTCTATGACGAAGAGGATCAAAAAACAATAAACAGGAAACGTTGAGGTAAATAAGGTGCCGCATACTGTCTTCAAGGACCCAGCAACATGGGAGGAAAAATGAATGACATTTAGGGAGTGCCTGTGTGAGGCCTGGGCTCTGCGGGCACAGAATCTGGGAACAAGGGCCTGTGCTTCTCCACCGACTGAGCCCGTAGTGCGAGACCCGCGCTGCGGCCAAATGATACAGAGGCAAATAAACAGTGCTCTAAAAGTTCCACATGGCAGCAGAGGAGAAACGTACTTTAACTTAACAAGCATTGGTATGTACTTGTGGGCCGACAAGCTAGGCGTGTGCATAGTGAATTTCAGTACAAAGCAGAGGGAATTCACACCAGGAATCAGATACCCTTACTTCCTTATGCCTTTAGGTCCCAGTGTCCTTACCTCTAAAATCTTACTTAGTTCAGCGTCATGGCAGAGCTAAACTAGTACTTTTTGACTTCACATACGTAATTGACCCCAAAAAGATCCTCTAGGGGCCTAGGCTCAAGAGGAAGACTTCTGATAGGTTTGTGTTTATGCTTCTCAAACCAAGTGTGATGTGAGGGCTGTATTACATATTTCTAGCAGTGGGCACAACTAACTATCCTAAGCTTGGTGAACATGCAGAAGACACAAGCTACAAAACTGTCAACTGCTTAGGCTTGACACTCTTCAGGCCATCACCATGGCAGTAAAGCCCACATTCAGGAAGTAAGGTGAACAGAGCACTTCAGGGCACGGTGGAAGATACCAAGGAGAGCACGATGTTGATATTGGGGGGGGCTTGGGAGGGGTATATGGATCAGATTCTTGGAGACAGAGACGTGCTGTACTTAAGGAGCTCATCACAGCTTTCTTCAGAGCTGCCCAGACTGCCTCAGAGGCAAAGGAAATGGAGAGAGACAGAACTGCAAGTGTTTTATTCCTTCTAATCTTGAACCTCTTCAACTAAGAAAATAGTTCAAGAGTACTGATAGAGAAGGAAGGAGAAAAGGGCCTGTTGGAATAGGGCCAGATGTACTTGAAGAGACTGTGCACTCTTGGAATCATCTGGTGGTATAGTGATGATAGAATGGAAGTAATAGTAGTAATTACCAAAACTATCATGGAATAAAAGTAACTTTAAAGAAAGTTACAATTGCTATATCAAAGGAGCCCTAGAAGGTAGATGTCAATATCCCTATTTTATAGCTGAGTAAATAGCCTTACAATATCACCCCAGAGCCACATTATTACAAAGCTTTCCTAACACTAAGTCTGTGATATAAACTGACACTTAGAAGACGTCAGGCTCATTTCTGTTCTGTAACTTTATGATTTGCAATGTTAAAAGTAGGTTTTTGCTCAGAATCAGAAAAGTAATCCAATAATCATCAATAATATTCCCATGGCAACCGCACGTCATGTTTTCCCTCTCAGTGTGTTTTTTAACTTAATTACAAGTCCCAATTTTATCATTGGCAGAATAATGAAAGCATCTCTTTAAAAATGTAAACACTTCAGGTATAAATAGATGTGGCTAAAGAAAACAAATTGAAAATGTAGGGATGCTGAACAAGTGTGACAAGCATTGACAATTTCCCCTAAAATAGTATAATTAGTAGAAAAGAGGAAAGCTAGCATCATAACACGGCAAGTGGATGTCATGAATATACTGCCTGTGCTGACTTCATTAAGGATAACATTGCTGCAAAAATGTGTGTCTTTATAGCTCTTTACTAGAAGTCAAAAAAGCGGGATCCTTCACTGAAATGTGTGGAGAAATTGTTAGAGACTTTAGTGATGATGAAAATTGTGTGATATTTAATAGAAAGCAGCTAAATTTTGTGGTGGAGCTGTATTTTTTCTAATATAAAAATGAACGTCTGTATTCATAAAAGGATAAGGCTGCTGCTTTCTTAGCAAAATTGTGCTGTTTCTTATGGGGCCCTGTCCAACTAGTGCTTTAAACGTCAGGCTATGGAGCCAGTCTGCCTGATTCCAATCCCAATTCAGCCTTTTTGAAGTTATTTGACTTTAGTCAGTTGCTTCATTGTGCCCCACTTTGTATAAGCATGCAATCTTACAGGAGGACCAGATGGTTTATTATATGTTGTTATGGTTTGTGTGTGTCCCCATGAGCTCATGCATGTATTAGAAAGTCACGCCAAGTTGAGAGGTGGGAATTTTAAGGGTGATTAGGTCTGCCGTTACGAATGGATGTAATTCCATTACAGGAGTGGGAATCATTGTGAAGAGAGTGGATTTGTTATAAAAACAAGTTAGATCCTTCCTTATTCTCTCTTTATACAATGCCTTCCACCGTGTTATGACAGAGCAAGAAAACCCTCGCTAGATGTGGCTCCTTGGTCTTGGCCTCAACCCCTGGAACTATGGGCTAAATGGTTTTATATATAAATTACTCAGTCTATAGGATTCTGTTTTATGTCACAAAATGGACTAAGAAACTTATAAAACACTTGGAATAAATATCCATGCATGATAGGTATCAATGCCTCTTAAATAGTAGTGTAAAGTTGAGGCTTCCTCTTTTGCCAAGGGACAAAATCCAGACTGATGGCAGTTTAAAAAAATACAGCTTCAAGTAAAGCAACGAAAATATCATTTTATCTGGCATGGTGGCATACACCTGTGATCCTGACATTCTAGAGGCTAAGTAAGGAGGATCATAGGTTCAAGCCCAGCCTTGGTGACTTAGACCTTCCCTCAAAATGAAAAATAAAAAAGGCTGGAGTGTAGCTCAGAGCGAGGCCTCTGTATTCAACCCCTAGTACCACAAAAAAATAAAATTAAAAAGGAAACAAGTTAATTTTAATAACGTTATATCCAAACCCATTACAACACAAAACCAATATTAAAAACAAGTTATTTACTTATTTTTCATACTGCCCTTGAAATCTTATGTTTTGTAGTTAGAGTACATTTCCATTTGCACTACTCATATTTCAAGTTCCCAGAGGACATGTGGCCAGTGGATGTACAACTGGATGGTACAGAGAGATTGGTCCCCATCTACATAGGCAGAATGTATAACCCTGTGGCAGAAATGGAAGGAAGAGCAAGGGCACAAAGGGACCACTTTACCTGGTATACCACAACTTATATGTGTTAGCTTTCTGCTACTATAATAAAATAACTGAATATTTTGATCTGCAGAAACTATATTATGCATGTTGAGTTGAATGATTAGTCACACAGAACAAAATTTATTTAGAGGAAAAGTTAATTTTAACTCACAGTTTTTGAGGTTTCAATCTTTGGTCATTGGTCCCTTTGTGTTTGGCCGAGTTGTTAGGCAGCACATGATAGGGAATGCAAGATAGGGCTAAAATGGGCTGGGATGTGAGTCTGTAATACACAGATGGGGCTGTGGGTAACAGATATCAGAACTGTAGCATTATGTAAGTCTTTGAAATAGGAAAAACTGCACTATATATTTTCTCTAAATACAAGATATATATATATATATATATCATACATCATATATATATATATATTATATGAAAAAACCTGGAACAAACCCTCTAGTAATGTAAGAGAGAGGGGTTGGAACTCAGAAATGGAATATAGTAGGCACAGAAACTTTCTGTGTAATGTTTCCTTTCTTTCATAAGTTATACTAGGACTTGAAGCAAATGAGAAAAATATAAACCATCACCAAAAATGACGCTTGGTACATGGGGGTTTGATATGTGGAACACAGGTTCAGTGCCTCTCTGGCTGACATTGGGCAAATTATTTAATCTTTCTGCCATGCCTCCCTCATCTGAAAAATGCAATCATGAAAGTAGCTACCTATTGGGGGGTGCTGCAAAGATTATCAGCATTATTATAGGAAAAGAGCTCTGAACCATGCCTGGCACATAGTCAACTCTATTTCAACTTGAAACTGCCCCATTGGAAACAAACAGAAATCAGTCTGCATCCAGAATTGAGCTGCTGAAAGTAGACCTGAATCACCATTACTTATGAGCTCACTTGTGATAGACTTCTGCTACGTGAGGTCCCAAAATAGCTCCTTCCCCGTCAAGTGGTGCGGGCCTGTTAAACCAGCCATGTCATTGTGTGCTTGGGGGCTTTTTCATCAAAGCTATGTACTTATATATGATTCATTCTTTTCTTTTCATTACCTAGAGCCTTGGGCAATTGGGAAAAGCTACATGATACTTTGATTTTTGTGAGTGGAAAAAAAGGAAAACAATCATGGCTCAAGCCAAATGCAATGCAATATATACCAGGAATCAACTCCCTCGGGCCGTGATTCGTTGCTTAAACCTCAGACAAAAGCCCTTTCCTCAGCTCTACCCTGGCTTTCTTCTCTGTCTGAATTCCATTTGATTTCCTTTTCTTTTTTTCCTTTCAGTCGCTCTTTCCTTGCAGAAAGCTGCTCCATTACGCCCAATTTCTCAGCTCGCTGTGTTGGGGCTTCATTTCTCAGAAGCATTCATTTTGAGGCCCTTCAGCATACAAATTGGACTAGGCTTCTTCAGACTCAGAAAAATTTTCTTTAGTTCCTATTCCTTCTTTTTGTGATTTTTCTCCAGACCTCCACCAGCTGCCCTTTGAATTACCAAATAGCTTTCGATATAATACAACTGAGAGGCAATCCTTTCCAGGAACTAGCTTTGGTCTAAAATGCTTCATTACTGCTCTGAGACTTTTTTTTTTCTGATCTCTTTAGCAAGTAATCTTCATTCAAATTGTTAGGCAAGGTTTTTTTTCTTCCTTCTGTCTACCAGCTGCTCTTGGAAAGCCTCAACCTTCACCCCTTCTGTTAATCTTTTAAAAAATATCCTTCTTCGAGTTGTCTTTTTGTTCTCATTTGTTACTCTTTGCCTTTTCTGGAAGTTACATTTTTAACCTTATGGGATTTATTGTCAATCTTTTTTGACTCTTGACTACTAACTCCAACTTCAAAATTATGGTTAAAATGATGGGTGTGTTCTGTAGTAGGGCATGTGCTGAGCACTGTCTAGGCCCTGGGTTCAATCCCCAGCACCAGGAATTAAATAAAAATAACTAAAATGAAAATAAAAATGATGCAGAAAGGGCCGGGACATATACTGACTTGGAGCATCCTACAGGTAACAAGGTTTCGGCACTGGGTTTTGGCCTTCTTGAGACAGCCCTGTCCATAGCTACAGACACTTAGAATCTTTGAAGCTGTAGAAGGAAGCAAGTTGCAAGCTGAAGAAAGGAAGAAACGCTGAGAGCAGTCAGCTGTTTGTCCTGTCCTTTGCCCTTCAATATGGATCACTTGTCTTGCCTGCTGACTGCTAAGCAGGGATGCTGCCTATGCCTTTCTGCTGGCTCTTCATCTAATCCAGCCTGCTTGGAAGTGTGGGGAAGAGGGGACAGAACCCGAAGATGTATGGCTGAAAGGGACAGACATGAGAGTCGCAAGAAGCTCTGCCCTTTCACAGCTTGGTTCTCCCAAGTAGGTGCTGGCCTGGCATAAGCTGCTGGGATGGGGCAAACCCAGTACTGCCCCCTCCAGACATCCTTTCTCCTCTTTAAAGTATGTTACACAGAGGACAGAGCTGTCACTGTCTAGGACCCTGCAGTAAGCAGTTGCTTTACTTAGTATGCTTTCCTCACCTGCACATCAGGAAACTGACACCCTTTTCTCTCCTTTTGTGAAGATGCCACAAGTAAGATAAGCAGAGGCCTCCAGAAGAGAGCAACTAGAATTCAGTGACTTGGAAAGGACTCCCTTATGACACTGGCAGAATGAATAGACAGGTCACGTATTTGCTCCTCATTCAAACAGTGTGATTATATGCACTGAAAAGAAATAGCTGAGCCTGTCCACACATGAAGTGGACACAACTTCATGCCAGTTTGTGCCAGCCTCCATGCCAGGCAGAGGAAGGAAGGAGCCTGCAGACTTCTCATTCCCAGATAGAGACACCTGAGTACGGTCCCCCCTACCTTGCAGATAAGGAAGCAGAGGCCTAAGAAAGCCAAACAACTCACTTAAGTTCCTGAAGCCCATTAGTAGGAGAGCTGGGACATGGAAAAAAGAACCTGGGTGTGATTCTGACCTGGGAAGAAATCAGGAACTAGGGGAACAATGATTTCAAGGGGTGACATTGTCATTTCTATGCTATGTGTCAACTCCCTGGCACACTGAAAATGAACATTGTTGTTTTTCCTGCTTTTCAAAAATTCAAGGCTGATAGTAATGAGAGGGCTTGGAGCAAACCTCAAGGAGCCTCTGCCAAGCTATTGCTGGTTTGCATACATCTTGAGTTTCCAGGTGGCCTTGGTGACATTTGACAGGGGGCGCTACTTATATAATCGCCTGGCAACTGCCGGGGAAGAATAACGTGTGGGAAGAGCTGTCCCCAGCTCTGGGAGCAGAGGAGGTTCTTGAACGGGAAATTCATGGGCTTCTTTTGAAAACTCCTTGGCAGCCAAACTTATGGCCCATTTGGGGACTGTCTAGCCTCCAATTAGCTGTCACCCCAGAAGTAAAGGAGGGGAAAAAATCAGCATTAGACTGGTTCTCCTAGGAGCCAGCAGCAGCCTCCAAATTGGCCCTGGAACTTGTGTTGGATCAAAGCTATCTACTCTGGTCTGAGTGCCTGTGCCCTGTCCCCAGTTGTGTTGAATCCTAGCCACCATGGTGATGGTATTAGGAGGTAAGAATTTAAGAGGTGATTAGGTCGTTAGGGTAGAAACTTTCTTCTTTATATATATTTAGTACAGGGTGTACAGGGTCTCACTACACAGCTCAGAGTCATAGTGATTCTTCTGTTTTCAGCTTCCCAAGCACTCGGACTACAGGCAGGTGCTGTCAGTCCCCGTCTCAGCGCACTCCAGGGGTGGGGCCCGCATGGCATGCCGGGGATCAACCCTCGTCCCTGTGCCTGCCTAAGCAGATGCTTTAGTTCACTGAGCTATCTGGCTGGCCCTAGGGTGGAACCTTTCTAACTGGGATTAGTGTCCTTGTAAAAGAAGCCCCAGGGAGCTCTTTCCCCCCTTCTACCATCTAAGGACATTGTAAGAAGGTGAATCTATGAATCAGGAAATGGGCCCTTGCCAGACACTGAATATACCAATACAGTCTTAGACTTCTAGCCCCTAGAATGGCGAGAAATAAATTTCTGTTATTTGTAAACTACTCAGTCTGATCTCTTGTTATAGCAGCCTGAACAATTTAAGTCAATAGTTTCCTAAGTAAAAGTTTTGTCTCCTTATAATGTGTTCAGTAGGGCAGGAATAAAAGAATAGAGTAAACTAGAAAACTGGGAGTAGACTGAAAGCCACACAGTAAGGCTAGTCAGGGACAGCCCCTCATTACTTGGTCTCTGACTACAGAGAGCACTGGCTGGAAATGTAACCCCAAAAAGACAGTTCAGGAGGACCCAAGGGTCACATCTACCAAGTGCCACTTCTATGAATTAGTTTTATATCATTACAACAAAACCCAAGATAGTCAGTGTATAAAGCAAAAAGGTTTAATGTGACTTGTGGTTTCAGTCCATGGTTGCTTGACCCTATTGCTTTGGGCCTATGCTGGCAAGTACATTGTGGTGGGAGTGCAGAGCCGAGGAAGCTGATCACTTCACAGTGGGGGGCGAACAAAGAGGGAGAAGAGAAGAAGAGCCAAGGCCCCAATATCTCCCTCAGGGTCATGCCCACAAAGATCTAAATTCTTCACGCTAGCTCCTCCAACCAAAGGTTCCATCATCTCTCAATAGCATCACAATTTACAGACCAAGCCTTGACACATGGATCCTCAGGGAACACAGCCAGACTGCAGTAGTGACGCGATAGCTGAGTGTCTCTCCAGCGCTCCCATCTTGGGCATCACCTTGAGGGTGAGGGCTTGTGTGGGCAGTGTCTGACAAAGTCTGGTGCTACAGGGAGCCCAGTAAACCTGATTAAGGTGTGATTTTGCTCATTCCCTCCACCTACCTCCTGTTTATTTTTCTTGTGTCTTTTCTTCATACATCTTGAGAGTTATCCACATGCAAGTTTCTGAATGAGCCAGGAAAAGACAATCAGAGATTAGTTCACACAAGCAGAGGTCATGTTTTGCATCCTTTTTCCTGCACTTTTCACTTATCAGCTCTTGTTTTGGTGCTGTATGCAAGCTGACTCACAATGTCATCATCGTAAGTATTGACCCTGGACTAGGGAAGAAAGATTAAGATATTAATAAATATTTACAGAGCCCTTGCTCTATACAAGGCCATATTATTAGGTGCTGTGAGGATATTACTCCTTCTCCTAGCTTGGTAATTCTCCCCAAAGTGTCACACAGACATGAGGTGTATGAGATGCAGTTGCTGATCCCGAGATATTGGAGTGGAAAGTGGAAGACGGATGGTGTCTGACTCGGGAAGTTTTGCATCTTGTGGGAAAAACAAAACATTCTGCGAGTGACATGATTTGTCAGCATTAGCCAATAATTAATTCCCCCAATACAGATAGATCTTTGTTTACCATCATTCTGCGTGTCTCATGGGTAGTTGTCACCAAGGCTGGTCTGAGGATGGGGCCCTGCTCAAGAGACCAGCTAGCTCAGCCTTCTGCAGAAGGGGTGGGAAGAGCCAATACACAAGGCAGAAAAGCAGCCCTTAACACTTCAATGAAAGACATAGATAAAGTAGATGACAGCTGTAGGAGCATTGTTCAAGGAGAAATGAGGCCACACCAGACAGCAGGATGTAGCAGAAGCAAACGTGGCACAGCTCAGATTGAGAAGCCAAAAGCATACAGATGAGAAACAAAACCCTCTGACAGCTAAATCTGAGATCCAAACTGGCTCAACTACCCTGCAGCAAAAATCTCTGTAAAGTAAATCAAATACAAAGAAAGCCCAAAGAAGTGAGGTTTCTCAGTGATTAATAAATCTACAAACAGAATTAATAAATCCTGAGGGAGAGGAAGGGAGGAGATATCCCTTGAGACCCCATTCCTCCTCCTCCTCCATCTGTGTCCTGTCTGCACCGCCTCTGGTGCTCTGGCCACCTAGCTTGAGTCTGTCCAGCATCCACCATCTCCTACTCCTCACTTGGTAATCCCCCCAAAGTGCCACACAGGCGTGTGGTGTATGAGTTGTAGCTGTTGATGCTGAGATATTGGAGTGGGGGAGGGGAAGCAGTGAGGAGATGAGTCAATAATTTATACCACTACCAGAGACATTTTGACCCTTTTTGCGGGGAGGAACAATTATCACCCTTTGCCTTCTCTCATTCTACCCAAACTCCACCTCAACCCAGGAGAGGAAATGTGACTAAGAAGAGTGAGTTATAGTCATCACATTTATGTTGGCTATTGACTGGTCCAGCTAGAAGCGGCCATAGGACCCGCCTAGCCATGGATAGCAAGAATAGATTGAGTAGAGTTTCCAGAAAAAAACTTTCATCTTTCCAGGAGGGAAAAATATTAATTAGATATGGTTGGGACTGTTGCTTTCTCCCTTCTTTCTTGATGGAATGTGGAGGGGATGCCCAGAGAAATGAAGCAATTTTGACTCCATGAGGCCACTATGCACAAAAGCAACAGAATACAAAGAATGTAAAAGGTTGGGTCTCTGATAATAATATTAAACTGTTTCATAAACCAGAGTCTTGGCTTTTTATTGAGTGAGAAAGAGAGCCATTCTGTTGCTAGGCCTCATATACAGCCATAATGATAATTTCTTCGCAGATTTTTTTGAGCAAGATTTCAAAGCTACTAGTCCAAGATAGTCTTGAAATCACTAGATGGAGCCCAGGCTGGCCTTGAACTCCCAGCAATCTTCCTAAGTGTTGGAATTACAGGCAGATACCACCATGCCTGACTTCCTTGAGGATTCTTAAAAGGTGTGAGCAATGGTCTCAGAAATTATTTTTGTGTGTATGAAATTTTGAAATCTTGAACAATTGCAAAAAATCCCCACCATGATCTAGGGAGTATTTTTTTTTCGGGGGGAGGGGGGGGGAGAAACAAAGAAGCATACAAAAGAAAATAAAAACATTTCCTACCCATTTTCTACCCAGTTTTTACCAGTCTAGATTTATCTATGCTCAGCATTATGTTTTCCCATCTTCTCCTATATTGCAATTATTTATGAGTATTTTCAAACAAATTTAAGATTATATTGTTCTGTAACTTATTTTTTAATAATAATTTATTATTACAATGGCCACCCTTCTAAGATAATATGAATTTATGACATGGTTTTCAATAAAATAATGTGTTAAGAAAGAAAAACCAGGGCTGGGGAGATAGTTCAGTGGTCTAATCACCTGCCTAGCAAGCACAAGGACCTGGGTTTGATTCCCAGTACCTCATGCTGTGCTGGCCCTGGAACCCTGGGAGCCCCACACTGGCCACAGAAACCAGGCGTGGTGGTAAATGCCTGTAATCCCAGTGCTGGGGGTGCTGAGACAGGAGGATCACTACAAGTCCAAGCTGCATAGTGAGACCCTGTACCAAATAAGTAAGTAAGTAAGTAAATAAATAAATAAATAAATGTTCTTTTAAAAACAGAAAAAAAAAAGTAAAACAAGCTAAAGAGAAAAACAACAAATTCCTACAAAGGGCCAATAATAGGTCAAGATTTTGCAAAATTTCAAGAATCATAATAATAACAACAGATAGACTTTGAGGACTGTTTTTATTGAAATGAAGTAGTTTTCCTACCCTGAGGGATTTATGTTTTTGAGATTGGTCTTGCTGTGCTGCCTAGGCTGGTCTTGAAATTCTGGGCTTAAATAATCTTGCCTCGGCCTACTGAGGAGCTGGGAGGACAGACGTGTGCCACTGCAACTGGCTGAGTTCCTATTTTGAGCTCTCTTGTCATCGTATTTGAGTCTCTTCAACTTTCTAAAAAGGGAAAATTATTTATTGTTGACCATGTCACTCTTCCATGGGGAAAAGGCCCACATTTGATTTACAACATTAATTTCATTTGCATATTCGCTTAGGCAAAGTGAGCCACACACGGCTCTGTTTAGGAGTCATGGTAAGCACAGACTCGAGGGCAGTAGACTTAGGCGTGGGCACCACATAATGGCTGGTAGGAAGAGACATGTAGAAAGAAGGCAGAACCTTTGGCAGTCTTGCCATGTTGCCTCCAACTCTGAGGGCTGCTGTTTAGATTCACAGACTGCTGGCTCTTGCTTTCATATTCTTTCTTCTACCCTCGTCTCATCAAAGCCTAAATAACCAGTAGGCACCGTGATGTTACCCCAAGAAGTCGTTGGGAACAATGGCTTCTGCCACCCTTGGACCATTGTCACAGCTGAGTTTGCTTTCCTGGCCTTGGGCACCTCGTTGAAGGCCTGAATTGCAGGTGGCAAAGTGTAAGCTGTCCCCTGTAAGCTGTGTGAATCTTTGAGACTCCAAAGAACTGTAAAGGACATTTCACCACATCCTCACACACTGCTAAAAACAGATATGCACAGCACAACTTTGGCCAGGTGGGTTTACAGTCTAAATATCCAGCCACACATGAGGAAGAGAAGATGAGAAAATATGTTCAAGAGCACAAGTAGGGTTTTTTTTTTTTTTTTCTGGTGCTAAAAAATAAGCCATCAAAATTTGCAAATTGCCTTCTAAAAGTTGTTGCTCTAAGTTTTGAAATGGTCCAGGAGGCAAAGGGGAAACAGGGAGATTGTAGAGAAAAATAGCCCTGGCTACAGAAAAGAGCATGCAGTGGCATATCCACTCAACAGTGTGTTGTGGGGTGTGTGTGTGTGTGTGTGTGTGTGTGTGTGTGTGTGTGTGTGTTAGAGAAGGAACCCAAGGTTTTGTGCATGCTAAGCAAGTGCTATACCACTGAGTTACTCCCCTATCCCTCAATCTAAATTTGACAAATAGCTCCTGGGTGTGACTAGATGCTGGGACACAATACTAAACAGCACAAAGTCCCTACCCTCAACCAGCACAATAATGGACTAAGAACGCATACTATTTGGCTCAGAAAACTTAAAAAGAGTTGATAGATGTTATTGAAAAAAACCTTTAATTTATAACTTCCTTTTAAAAATCCCAAGTCATCAATTGTAGATCCATGTTCCATTAGCAAATATTGCTTTATCTGTGAGAGTGGGCACAAAGAGTTGGGGTCTTTGTGACTCACAGAATGTCCCCCCAAAGCACCCACTACACAGAGGAGGCCCTGGGCAAGCAGTGGGCAGGTGGCTTGTTCTATAGATGTCAGATGGGTTCTCCTTTCCACTACCCTGGAGTTTAACAAGGACCCATAGCTAGACCAGGGGTTGTGAGAGGCACTAATGTTGAGCATTAACATGGGGTCCCTCTCTCCAAAACTAACCTTTCTATATAGCTTCTGGCAAATGTCCAGTTTGCCAGAAGCAGGGGACAATGATGAGTGTTGCATATGGCACCATTCTCTGAAGAACACATGGAATCAGGATGATGATATCAGACCTCATCCAGACTGGAAAGGGAAGTGCTTCTCTGTTATATGGTCTCTCCTCCATGACTTCTCTGCCAGCACTAGTATCTGAGGCACCTTAGAATGTCTGACCCATCTGTGTGCAGGATAGCCCATATGATATTGCTTAGACAATAAACCCAGCCACAGCAAAGGAGGTGTCATAATGGTGTGTCTGTCAGATCTCTGGCAGTGTGACAAAATCAACTTAAAGAAGGGAACATTTATTTTGGCTCATGGTTTCAGCCCATCTTGGTAGCCAGGAAGCAAGGAGAGATAAAGGGGGAGTGGTCCCCTATCCCCTTCAAGGGCACACCTTCACTGATCTGATTTCCTCTCACCAGGCCTCAATGCCTAAAGGCTCCACTGCCTCCCAATAGTGCTATAAGTTGGCAACTAAGCCTTTAACACATGAGCCTCTGAGTGACACTTCAGATCCAAATTATAGCAAATGAGATAAGCACATGGCCACAGAATCCATTGCCTTTACCATATATTATATTATCTAAAAGCATCTGGCATAATATAATGTTATGGCGTATAGCACTCTGTCTCCAAATGTTAAAATATAAAGTTCCAAATGCCAGTGGATAGAAATAATATCTGCACTTCTTGGGTGTGGTGGTGGTGCATGCCCATAATCCCAGCACTCAGAAGGCTGAGGCAGGAAAATTGCCATGAGTTCAAGGCCAGACTGGGCTACATAATGAGTTAGGATCAATTCAAACTGCATAATGAGACACTGTCTCAAAAAAAAAAAATTTGTCCTTCTCCCCATTCTGCCTATGGATCCACTTGTTTGTGCATCCTGTTTCCAACCTGGGGCTCTATTGGAGTTGAGGTCCTGCTTCCTTGTGAGAGGTGGGGAAAGGAATGTTTACACTAGGGGACTTAGTAAGGGTGGCAGTGAACTTGAAGCCAAGACTAACTCTGGCTTGCTTCAGGTCTTTCATGCCAAGGGACCAGCAAACAGAGGAAGGAGTCATGGGACTGGTGGAAATGATCTACTT
The DNA here is from genome assembly GCF_000260255.1 of Octodon degus. Taxonomy (NCBI): domain Eukaryota; kingdom Metazoa; phylum Chordata; class Mammalia; order Rodentia; family Octodontidae; genus Octodon; species Octodon degus. The sequence goes on from NW_004524698.1 coordinate 7,854,447, forward strand.
TGATGACCGGGAGGAGCTGGAGTAGCTGATACAAAAGTGAGGGCAAGAAACAATGCGTTTGAAGCCAGGGGCCTCTGTGGGGCCAAATCTTGGTGCATATACATGCAGTGGCAACCTCCAAAATTGGTGAACTATTTAAAAATCATTTAGCATATAAGAGTTTAGTATCAAAAATGTACAAACTACTCCTGCTACTCAACATTAGCAACAACAACAAAAATCAAATAATCGGATTTAAAAATGTGCATGAGCCTTGGATTGTAGCTCAGTGGCAGAATATTTGTCTAATTTGCATAAGGCCTTGGGTCTCGTTCACAGTACTGAAAAAAAAAAAGGCAAAAAAGCTTATATTGACATTTCTTTTAAAATGACAAACAGCCAAGAAGTACTGCATATGAAATGATGTTCAATTATCATTAGTCACCAGAGAAATGCAAATCAAAACACCCACTGGGATTTCTCCTACTAAAAAAAAAAAAAAAAAAAAAAAAAAAAGCTAAAGGTGTAGCTCAGCTGTAGCACATGCTTAAGATACACAAGGTCCTGGGTTCCATCCCCACTGTCAGAAAGAAAGCAACACACACACGCACACCCACACACACACAAAAATTCCCATCAACCCCTTGACAAAAAATAGCAAGTATGAATAAGTGCTGGCAAGAATTTAGACAAATTGGAGTCCTTATGTATTGTTAGTTGAGAATGGAAAATGATATAGCTGCCATGGAAAATAGAATGGAGGATCTTAAAATATTAACAACTAAGCCCCCAATCGAGAAATGGGCATCCGAGACGAACACACGCTTCTCAGAGGATGAAATTAAAGAAGCGAATAAATATATGAAAAAATGCTCCACATCACTAGCCATCCACAAAATGCAAATTAAAAC
>NW_004524698.1:7859170-7871094 GCF_000260255.1 Octodon degus
AAAAAAAAAAAAGGGATACAGGTGAATGTCCATTTTGCATCTGTGTATTCAAAGTGGTTAGGATAGATACATAGTTACATTCTCTTAATGAATAGAGGGATTTGTTCTAGTGGTGTTTGTAAATAGAATATCATGTCCGCATCTTGTACAGCAATTAACCACTTGGAGGAATGTATGCAATGTGTTAATTATTGAAACTGTCCTACCAATTTCATTTGAAACTGTCTCATTGCTATTTGTTTCTCAATAAAATTATGAAAACAAACAAACAACTAAACTACCATATGATCCAGCAATCCCACTTCTTATCACAGATACAAAAGAATTGACAGGAGGACCTCAAAGAGGTGAATTCACATTATATTCATAATAGTACTATTCAGAAAAGCCAAGAAGGGGAAGTAGCCTAAATGTCCATTGACAAATGGATACACAAAATACACAGAGTGGAATATTATTCGGCCTTAAAAAGTAAAGAAATCCTGTCACGTGATACAACTTGATAAAACCTGAGGACCTCATACTAATTGAAACAAGTTAGTCGCAAAAAGACATACCATATACAAATCCATTCATGAATTACCTAAAGTAGTCAAATTTGTAAAGATAGAAAATGGAGTGGAGGTTGCCAGGAACCAAAGGAAGGAAGAATGAGGAGTTATTTTTCAGGGGTACAGAATTTTACATCTGCAAGATGAAAAAGTTCTGGAGATGTTTTTCCACAGCAATGTGAATATACTTAATACTACTGAACTATAGAAGTGGTTATGAGGCTAAAATGTATGGTTTTCTAATCATGCTATACTTTGATTTTTTATGCATTTAGTATAAAATACAGGGAATACAGGGTCTACAGGGTCTCACTACATAGATGGGACTCGTAGTGATTCTCCTGTTTTGAGCCTCCTAAGGGCTGGGATTACAGGCATGCACCACCATGCCCAGTGTCAGTTGCCATCTCAGTGTGCCAGTGGGGTGCAGGCCGGGGAGCGAACCCTAGCTGCTGTGCTCTCACTAAGCAAGCGCTTTAGTCCACTAAGCTATCTGGCCAGCCCTTCATGCCATACTTTGGATCTGGAATGTCCCTTAATGGCCCATGCATTAAAGGCTCTATTTCTTTGGAGGTGCTATTAGGAGAGGCGGAGCCTTTAAAAGGGGAAACTTGTTGAGAGGTCATTAGGTCACTGAGGTTGTGCCCTTGTAGGGGATGGTGGGACTGAGTGTCAGTTAGTCATGAGTGTCAGCTTGACTGGATTGAGGGACTCCTGGAGAGATGATCTGACTGAGGGTAATGATTTATTAACCCACTGATGATGTCATAGCTACTTAGAGATAATGTCTAGTTGGAGAAAGTGGGTCATGGGGCCATGACCTTGATGACTCTATCTGGCCTTGGCCCCTTCGTTGGCAATCCTCTTCCATGTTCTCTGCTTCCTGGCTGCCATGAAGCTTTCCTCCACCCTCTCTGCCATGATCTTGCTGCTTTGGGCTGAAACCGTGAGCCAAAATAGGCATCAGTGGTGTCCTCCTATAACTTGGGTCAGGTATTTTGTCCCAGCAATGGAAAAGCTAATACACTCTGATCTCTTCCTCCTTTTGCTTCTCCTCATAAGCAGAGCAGCTTTGCCTTCCCACACTGCCCACCATGATATCCTGCCTCACCACATGCCCAAACACAGTGGGGCCGCTGCTCCTGAACTGAAACCCTAAAACCATGAGCCAAAGCAAACCATTTGTCTTCATATATTGATTATCTTAGGTACTTGTTATAGTAACAGGAAGCTTGCGTATACCACACATGCACAAAAGGCGATACAGCTTCCACTTGGTTCTCTTGATACTTACTCTGGAAAATGGTCTTCATATAGAGTGGCCCTTGCAGAGAAAGAGCACAGAGAGGCCCCACGTGTGGGTACCAGCACACCACTTGCCTGGCGTTCCAGTCACCGAAGGCCTGAATTCAGGCAACAGAACGCTGTTGGTCTCCACAGCTTCCCTGCCACAGTGGGGCAGACAAGCCAGTCCTGCCACACCTGTCCTCCTGCCTGACCTATGCGATCCATGAGCACAATGAAAGGATTGTCTTCCACGGCCACCTTTTGCAGTGATCTGTTGCCAGCAATAGCAGCTGGAACAGGTGTCTTAGAAATCATTCCTCTGCAAGGTGGTTCTCCTCTAATTCTGCACAGGGTGTTCTCAAAGGTAATTTGAAGGACAGCAGTGGCAAGTAATGGAAAATTAAGAGTCATCCCTTTTGCTTATTTACAAACATACATAGCAAAGCCAACTTCAAGTGAAAGTCCTGAGTCATGTTTGTCAGGTCTGTTCTTGGGCAGTGCAAACAACCGTGTGGGGCTGAGAACACTCCCGCACGCGCCCAGAGGCCCTTGCTCTTAATAAGCTTGCTTTTTCTCTCCACAATGTTAATTTCTTTCCAGGACACTCAGAGTTGCCTAGATCAGAAGGACATCATCTGCCCTCATGTGACTGTGTTCTAACTATGCCTGGCTGGGTTTAAGCATTTTCTCCCGGTCCACTTTCCAGGAGGGAGGAAGCTCTGCCAGATGTCCCAGTTTGGAGGGAGATGGAACAAAAAGGAGGAGAAGAGGCCGGGAGTGATAGGGGAGAGAGTGGAGGAGGCACCTAGAAAGCATTCAGCTCAGCACTTAAGACGGACTCTAGGGCCCAGGATTTTCATACTGTACTACATACCTTGGCCTAATTTATTTATATTTTTTAAATTTTTGAAACAAGTTCTTGCTAAATCTTCAAGTTACCAAGGCTGGGCTCAAACTTGCAAACCTCTCACCTCAGCCTCTCAGAGTACTGGGATTATAGGTATGTACCACTATGTCTAGTTGACTTCTAAGTTTCTAATGATTTTTTTTTTCCAAAGAGAGTGAGTATAAATAGAACCCAGAACCTCATTCATGTTGGGTAATCATTCTACCACTGAGCTACATCCCCAGACCTACTCAGTTTTTAGTGGAATCTTTTGGTTTATCTAGATTTCCAACCACACCACCAACAGTTGATACAGTTTCTTCATGTACTTTTTCTCCTCTACTGGGCCTTGTCCTTTGCTTCATTCTCTTTGATAAGCTCCAGCCCGCTGAATGGAGATGAGGCGGGACTGCTTTGACAGTTGAGGTCTTATTTTTCCCTGAGTGGGAATATGCTGAATGCTTGGCACACATGAGCATTGGGTTTTGGTTAAATATTATAGGCTAATGAACTTTCAACCTGTTTTTCCTAATTAACATGTTATTGACTTTTCTAATGAACTTAATTTATTGATAAAAGTTTAACTGCTGCTCAGTAGATAGTCTTTAAGAAATGGTCCAAACTCGCTCTGCTGGAGACTAAATAAACCAATGAGTAGTTTTGTTGGTGAATACAATCCCAAAGCAGAACTATGTGTAGTGAATTAGAGGAGAAGAAAGAAACCCTCTCAGGGGATTCTGAGGTGATCTACTTCCTGTCTGTGAAATCCTACCAAGCCAGTCTCTTTATTGGTAAAAATAGGAAACTGAACTAGGTTTCTGGCTTATTAGGCCCTGTGGTTGTGACTCTCTTTGGCTTTAAAAGGTGTAAAAAATTGAGGAGTAATTTGATATCTCTCCAATAAAAATATTTTTTTCTATAATGGGGATTGTACTCAATGCCTTTGAACTAAGTGATAGCCGTAGTGACCAACCAGCCCCACTTTTCAAAACCTTTAAGACAGGGTTTTGCTAAGTTGCCCAGATTGGGCTCAAACTTGTGATCCTTCTGCTTGAAACTTCCAGTGTGTTGAGATTATAAGCATGCACCACCATGCTCTGCTTGGTGGTGCTCTTTGATTTTAAAAGGTCTTTAATGTTGTTAAATGGCCCTTTTCATAAAGAAAGAGGGGTGGGCAGCCATGTTGTATAGTTTAATCTCAAGGAGTGTGATATTCAGTGACTGGCTATAGAGAAATCAGGAAAGCAGGATTTAGCAGTCTAAGTCTAGAGGCTGCGTGGAAGTGGAACTTCCATGGCTGACCTCTGGGACTTGGCTGGGAGTCTGGGTCTCCATAATGTTTCAAGCTATCCTCTGGAAGGACAATGAAAGTCTTGGGTAATGGGCTGCAGCAGAACTGGACTGGACAAAACTGAAAAGTCCACTCCTGGTAATTTATTTAAGTCTTCACTCTGGTCCAGTTGTAAGCAACAAGCAGCCAGGAAGTGGCAGCTGCCTTCTCTCTAGGCCCAGACCTCCATGGGACAGTAGGGGCCACACAAAGCACATTTTGAAAACTGGAGCAGGAGTATTTGCTCTGACCTGCTCTCTCTCACTGTGTGGTCATGGCCACATGCTCACAGATCTTGAAGTCAGGCAAACTAGGTTCAAATTTCAACCGCACCACTTGCTAGCCATGTGACCTGGGTATGCTTCCTTAGGACTGAACTCATGGTGATGATTAACCACATCACCTCACAGGGCCACCTCAGTGAGGATCAGCGCAGATGTACTTAGCTCACTCACTGCCTAGCGAACAGTGAGTGCTCAATGAAAGTGTTAGCAATAGTGATGGTGATGGCAATGAAAATTATGATGGCAGTGGTGATGATGGTGATGTTGGTGATGATGTTGGTGATAATGACGACAAAGATGTGACAATGGTGATGATAATAGCAATGACTATAACTATGATGGTAAGGTGCCTGTTTATACATCAAGAAAAAGAGGGGGTTTACTAACTGGTTTCTAAGTCTTTCTAGGTAATGTTTATGAATGCTTTCATATCCACAGAACTGGCTTCAAGTTATTAACAGTACGAGCATATGTGATCAGGGCACTGGGTCACCTCTTCCAGCTGATGTTGGCTTTCGTAGCTCACTTTGGCCACAAAGCGTGCAGTCCCTGCCTGCCTTCTGTGGCAGTATGTGTGGTCCTACAGTCCCTGCGGAAGGACTGGCTTTGAACTGTGCCACACTGTCACTGGAGGACATGCTAGTTTGTACTTCTACTTACAGAATAGTGGCCCATTAGCCTCTTCCTGTCTCTAGAGGAGAATGTAGATTTTCCATATATCCATGCACCTCTCTGGGCACTGGTGACCTAGCAGGCTGGCTCTCAGAATTCCATCTGTCTTAGAGTCAGTGAATTTTACAAGTCTCCTCACTCCTCCACAGAAAGGTAGCTCTCCTGGAAGCCCCTGCATGATGGCTCCACAATGTTCTCCATGAGCCCAGGGGAAACATTGCAAGGCTAAGGTGTGTACCATGGCTGAGTGCTGCCCTCTGCCCAACCAGTGTGGGGACTCCAGCTGAGCAGTCCGCATTTGTCACATCCAGAATCTCCCTGTCTCTATGTTCCACAGAAGAAGAGACAATAGAACCACACATAGCTGCATGAATGGCAGCATCGCTAGACAAGATTGCTGGAGTGTCAGTTCTGACCACACACACACACACACACACACACACACACCCTGTCCCATGCAAAGAGTACCTTTCTGGAAAGCAGGGAAGTCTGGCTGGTGGAGCAAATGAGGCTTTGATATCAGGATAAACACTCATAGTGAACAGCACATCAGGGAAGATCACACCTCAGGAGTAGTGTGTTTTCTGGGTTGTGTGACATCCTCACCTCAGTACATGACGATTAGTGTCTCCACACTTCTGCCTTTCTCCAGCAAGCCTCAGGGACAGTGATGCCAGCCAGGCCAAGCCCCCCGGTAACGGTAGGAGACAGACCAGTTTGGTTTTTGAGGCCCCTGTTCTTGTTTGGCCCCCTCAGACACAGAGCACAGCTGCACCCTGCTGGGGATGAGTGGCCCATGGGAGCAGAAAGTTCAGAGAACTATGGACAGCTGCCATTTCTCTGTGAAAGGTGACCCTCTCATTGTATAAATCCAATTTTGTTTTCGAATAAGGTAGCCTTGAAAAAAATAGGCCTCAACCTAAGGACATTTTAATAAGCTGCTCATTGGCATGGCAAGGCAGGGTGCTTCTAATTGTTTAAAGCTTTCTTCATATTTGATGGCCAAGGTGCCCTTGAAGACAGATGATCAAGGTTTAATCAGCTAGGCAGACTTTCTATCAGCTTCTGGAGTGCTGCCGTGCTGGTGAGGATGAGACAGAAGAAAAATCCAACAAAATACGTTAAGGGCATATTAAAATAAAATTAAAGCAACATCCCGGCACCATGCCCTCTGTGGCCTTTCCCTCCTGCTGCCACATGGTTCCAGCCTTGGTGGCAGACCTCCCAGAACACCCACTTTGTGCAGGTCCACCCTGGGCCTGGACAGCCTCAGCCACACAGAGTGTGGGCTCAGATGTAGGGAAGGCCAGGCTCTGCTGTGGCCATGGCTGTTCAGAGTCAAATCCCCAAGCATAGTGTGATAAGGAGCTGCCCCGAAGGGCAGGGCCAAATGAGAAAGTCTAGGACTGGGCCCACAGACAGAAAGTAAAGGGTAAGAACAGAAAGCCACGCAGAGCTGTTCTCTGTGATGTGATAGAGGAGGCTGTGACCAAGGGGCTGCCCTTGTCCTGCCCCAGAGAGAAGGTCTGTGTCTCTGAGTGTGTTTCTACCCTCTGGCTACTGCAACTTGACATCCCACACATCAGTGCTGGTTGTTTGATGACTGCAAATTGCCCCTTCCTCCCACTAATCTTCTTAGTGTCATCTATTTCAGGTATTAGGGACCCTCAGGTGCTGCTTCTGGTACTTGGATCATAGTGAAGGCATTCATCAATTCCTTATCCAATTGCTTTTTCCTTTGCTTCCCAAACCAAATTCCCCAGCAGTCTCTCAGTCCACATAGCTACCTCTATTTCTAAATTCCCCACACTCTTCTGGACCCAAGGGATGCAGCTGTGAACAGCACAGATGAGGCGCTTGCTCCTGGAGCTGACACTCCTTTAGTGAAGAGAAACTGAAAGTTCAGACTGGGATGGAGTCGAAACACAGGGGTGATGGCTGTGGCAAGAGTCAAGCAGATAGCTCCTCCCCTGAAAGTAACATATGTGCTACCACCTCAGTGTTGAGAAGACTCTTCAAAGAAAGAGAAGACAAGGCAGTGGTGGGCTATGTGGGCTGCTGAAGAGACAGGCCCTAACCCAAGGAGGACACTACCCTGCTGCAAGAGGCTGCTTGAGGTCATTGCTTTGCTTTGCTACACACCACCCACTTCTACAAGCTCTACTGAATTTGCATTCACTCCTTACAATAACCCTGGGAGGTAGGGAGATAGGACAAATAGAAATCCAGGAATTGAACTGGTTATATTATCAATCAACAAAATGAACCCTCACCACCTCCTCTCTCTGTATTTGAAAAAAAAAATGAGGCCAATTTTTTCTAAAAATTTTCTTTACTCTGAAAAGCCATAAAATTAATGTTTCTATGTAATTAGGACAGTTGTAACCGAACAATGCATCAGCTATTGTTTGCTTAGTGGCTCAACGAATAGACCATTTGAGTTTGAATAAGGCCCATTTGCCTTGGTCCAAATGTCAAGATTTATGTTAAATTGGATTTCGGAGGCTGCATTTGTGTGCCGCACTTGGCAGAGCAGAGCCGCCAATGACAGCCCTCCCAGGCTCCATCAGCCTGACCCAGTTAGGCAAAGCAGGGCAGCTGCAAATGCAAACTCTGGGAACCGGGGGTGGGTGCCATAAGTGGGGTCACCATGTTCCCGGAACCAGCATCCGCACCAACAAAGGAATAACTCAAATGACAAACAGGAAAGCCTAAAACTGGTGTGACAAACAGGATGGATACCCTGTCATGGCAGTGGAGACTGGCTTTGTTCTCGAAGCCTAGTTTTGGACTTGGGTGGAGTTTCCCTGGCAAGCAGGTTGCTCTACAATCTGTGCCCAGAGCATTGTGCTAAACAGATCAAAAGGTGCTGCTGATTATCTTTAAGACCATGCCCAAGCCCAGGTCAGGAACAGGGCCTCGCTGGGAGTCCCTATATGCAGGCAGGCTGGCAACCGGAGTGAGGGACTGAGAGCAAACCAGGCGGGTGAGTCAGCAGACTCCACTCCAGAGTGTTATCAAGTATCTCCTTTAAGAAATGGATCACCAGTTAAATGTATTACAGGCCCTTCTCATGTCAAACAAAGAACTGAATAAGACAAACCAAAAATGATAGCAGAATTTATTTGAAAAGTGAGGCGTGAGGGAGAAATTGGCTCTTCAGAGCAAACTAGGGCCAAATGAGAGGAAAAGGGAAAAGCAATAATCCAGCACATCCTGGGCTAGGAGGCTCAGGGTGGGCTACCATGAAGAATCACATTAGCAGGCTCCTTATGGCATCCATGTCCTTATGTGCTGTCCAAATCTTGTGGTAATTTTCAAAAAGTTCTACATGTCGGGTGCTAAGAGACAGTGCTATATAGATCCTGGGGTCTCCCCATGCCGCTCTTCCTATCCAATCTATCCATGCTATCTCCTATCTCATTAGCATGAAGAAGAAGAGCAGCAACTGCTTTCTGAGAACCCACTTTATGCCAGGTCCTCAAAAAGGCTCTCTGACTTATATTACACTTAATCTTTTTTTTTTTTTTTTTTTTTTTTCAGAACCGGTGATTGAACTCAGGCCCTTGTGCTTGTCAGGCAAGCATTTATTATACTGAGCTATCTCCCCAGCCCCTGTTTTTGTTTTTGAGGCAAGGTCCAGGATGGCCTTGAATTCACTTTGTAGCTCAGGCTGGCCTTGAACTCTTAGTGATCCTTTGGCCTCAGCCTCTCAAATACCAGGATTGCAGATATGGGCCACCACAACCAGCCTACTTTAATCTTTTTAAAAATGTATGTTCAGGGGATACAGATTCAAATGCAGGATGAGTGCATGTGTTAGCTTTCCATCACTGTGGCAAAATACCTGAGAAAAATCAATTTAAAGGGAAAAAGGGTTATTTCCACTTACAGTATCAAATCTTTCAGAGTATGGTGACTTAGCTTATTGCTTTATGTCTATGGTATGGGGCAGGGTACATCACAGCAGGAGCATATAGCAAAGGAAGTCTGTTTATTCTGTGGTGACTGGGAAGTGAAGAAAGACAGAAAGGTTTAGGGGTCCCAATATCCCCTTCAAGGAAATTTCCCAATGACCCAACTTCCTTCAAAGAGGGCCCTCTCCCAGAAGTTCTACCACCTCCCACTAGCAGTACCCTGGTATTGAGCCTTCAACACACAGGCCTTCGGGGGACATTTCAGATCCAAATTACAGCAGTGCATTATGCATTTTCTAGGGATCTTTCAAGCCAGTGTGACTGACAACCAAAACCAACCATCACAGATTCCCTTTTCCACCACTACCTCAGTGACACCCAGAACTCATCACGTTTTGGCCAAGGAGCTGGCCCTCTTTGCTAAAAGGAAACTCCCTTCTCTCACAAGCAGGGCTGCCAGCCTGCAACACCACAACCCCAAAGCCCTCCTTTTCTGGACAGCTCTCCTGCCAGAAAGACTCCCCAGCACTGGCTGCCACTCCAAGCCCCACGGGCTCAGCTGGAGATCCGCAGTTCCCATCTGCTCCCTCCAGGCCCAGCCAGCCTCGACCTGTGGGAGGGGTATCATTAAACCACGGAATAGCATCACCAGGCCACCTAGGTTAATGACTGAGATGTATATTTGTCCCTGGACTCACATGAGCCTAGCTGGCCCCTGGTCCAATCTGCCTTGACTACACCTTAGTTACATGACCTTTGGTGGAGTGGCTGACCCTCTCTCTGAACCTTGGTTTCCTCCTCTGTCAAATGGAGGTATAGCACTGCTTACTGTAATATTATACTAATAATAGCATATAAATGGAGGTATAGTACTTCTGGGCTATAAGCCATAGAAACTAAATCTGCTAACTTAAGTGGTGTTCCAGTTAATATTGACTGTCAGTGTGACTGGACTGAGACACTCCTGGAGAGGTAATTGGATTGGGAGGACACAGATTCCATTGAAAGATTAAACCATTGGTGAGTTCATAGCTGGACAGGCTATTGGGAGGTAAGGTTCAGCTGGAGAAAGGTGGGTCACAGAGATGTGGCCTCAAGGACGATCCCTGGCCCATTCCTCCTAGACTCTTCTTTTACTGTTTCCCAAGTGCTGTGAGTTGAGAAGCTTTTCTCTGCTATACCCTCCCACCATGATACTCCTGTCTTGGAGCTGGCTGATCATGGATTGAGATCTCTAAAGTCTATGAGCCAAAATAAGACTCTTCTTTAAGTTACAGGTGTCAGGTTCAGGTATTTTGACTTGGTTGGGAATGCTGGCCAATACAAGCAGAAAAGGCATTTCTTACCAGATATTGGGATTTACATGGTGTATTGGTCAGGGTTTTACTTAGAGGAACAGATATACTATAAGGAACAGATATTAAGGTAGATGTAATGTATTGTACAAGATATACAATGTAGAAGGAATTACAAGATGGCTTACGACAGTCAGTCGCAGAGTCAGATGAGGGAGCGTGCAGAGGGAGTCTGCACACCCGATTGAAGAATTCAGTCCCAAGGTCTGAAGCTCGCTGTTGTGTTCTGTGTAAATCTTTGTTTATCAGCTAATGGGTCTGCGACGGAAGACTGAAGAGTCTGCAATGGATGCTGAAGAGTCTGTGACGGAAGGTGAAGGATCCAAGCCAGAGGCCAAAGAGTCTGCACTGCAAGCCAGGCAATGAAGTCCTGGCCGAATGCTAAGACTGAAGTTCCTCTGACAAAACGGAACATTGACTACTTCCTCAGCCCCTTTATATGATCTCTTTGTGCTGAGTCACTTGGGGGCAAAACCAATTGTGCCCCAGGGCGAGACCCCACCCATCAAAACTGGGTGGCTGAGTCATCCAGCCAAGTTGACACAATGCATCAACCACTACAATCCACCTCTTGTCAACTTGGCATATTTTTAAACCAGTCTCCAAATATAGAGGTATGTATATAATTATGCCTAACATTGTTATAATTATAACTATCCTGCGTACAAACTGAAATGTGCTAATACCCTTACCCAAATAGAAAGTAAGTTTTATTTGCTTATGTTTTAACATTAACACAAGTTGAATAATCTTAAAATCTTGTATTCAATCTATATTATATTATAACAGAACCATATATGAGGGTGAAGTAGTATAGTTATAATCTCTTTTTTTGCAGCTGATCACAGAGTTGTAGCTGGTATTTAGAGCTACCTTTTTTTACTACCTATTTTGTATTTTCTTGGCCCTCAGCAAGTACCTTAGCAGGTCTGGGGTTTTTTTTTCCTGGCGGAGTGACCCACACCTTTATTCTTTTTTTTTTTTTGATGGAACCGGGGATTGAACTCAGGCCCTTGTGCTTGCCACAGAAGCACTTATTCTACTGAGCCATCTCCCCAGACCCTACACCTTTATTCTGGATCTGGACCATTTATCATTATGCCTGTATTACATTGTTGTAATTTTTTATTGACTTTAATAACAGGGTATGGCAATACTAAGAGGCACCCCAAGGGATCTCCTGTACTCCATGTATATTTTTCTTTTCCTCCATTGTGGAGTAATAATACAATTTTCCCTTGAGGTCTTAATCAATCATCTCTGACAGCACTGTGACTCCCTTTTTAGCTTGTTTCCTCAGAGGCATGAGAAGACCAAAGTGACCAGGGGGAAATCTTAGCTTTTCGTTCAGTGGTATCATTGCTGTGCATCTTTGTATAATCCTTTACCCCTCTGGGACTAGAAATTCTAGTCCAGCAGAACACAAAGTTGTGGGGTCAGGAAGCAAGAATTTTGCTAGTGGATCACTAGGAGTAATGGTGAGTAGTGCCATTCCTACACCCCACTTCTGGTACCATGTTTTGTGTTGGTCAGGGTTTTACTTAGAGGAACAGATATAATATAAGGAACAAATATTAACACAAGATATACAGTGTATAAAGAATTACAAGACCCAGTCCTAGCCCAGGTCCGGAATTGCTGC
>NW_004524698.1:7874969-7891716 GCF_000260255.1 Octodon degus
AAAAAAAAAAAAGAATTACAAGACTGGCTTATGATAGTCACAGAGTCAGATGAAGGAGTGTACAGAGGGCATCTGCACAACCCAGACTAAAAACTTCAGTACCAAGGTCTAAAGCTCACTGTTGTGTTCTGTGTAAGTCTCTATTTATCAGCTAACAAGTCTGCAACAAAACTAAAGAGTCTGCAATAGACACTAAAGAGTCAGAGACAAAAGGCAAAAGATCCAAGCTGGAGGCCAAAGAATCTGAGCTACAAGCCAGGCAATAAAGTCCAAACCAAATACAAAGACTAAAGTTCCTCCTCTGACAAAGTAGAACATCAATTGCTTCCTCAGCCCCTTTATATAGTTTCTTTGTGCTGAGTCACTTGAGGGCAAAACCAATTGCTCCCCAGGGCAAGACCCCCACCTGTCAAAACTGCAAGGCTGAGTCATCCAGCCAGGTTGTTGTTGTTCTTTTGGCAGAACTGGGGATTGAACTCAGGCCCTTGCACTTGCCAGGGAAGCACTTATTCCACTGAGCCATCTCCCCAGCCCTGATCCAGCCAGGTTGACACAATGTATCAACCACTACACATGGGCACTAAAAGACAGGTAGAATAGCATTTCTGGCAGTGCTGTCTAAACACAAAGTGCCTTCTGGGATGAATGATAAGCCTGATATGACAGGTCCATACCATACAACCATGTACAGCAGCATCAGTGAATTGCATGGATTGAGTTGAATAAATACAAAAAGAGTGCACATTTATGGTTCTATTTATGCAAAGTTCAAAAACAAGTGATACAAATCTAGAAATCTGGATCATGATAACATCTAAAAGGAGGGCCTGGGGAGCTTCCCAGGCTGCTGTCATTTTCTGGGTTTTGGTCTGGGTTCTGGCTTCACAGCTGTGTTTGCTTTGCCAAAATTCATTAAGCTGCCTGCTTTGGGGCAGTGACCTTTTCCATGTGTGTATACTTTGAGATGCAAGTTAATTGTGAAAAGAGAGGGCATCTGAAGTCATTCTGAGAAACTCTGGGAGGGTCAGAGAGTGAGGTGTGAGGGTCAGAATCCAGCACAATGCCCCACTAATGGCACATAACTAGTCTAAGAGAGATACAACTGCAGGCTCTGAGCCAGAGAGGCCAACTTAAAATGCCAGCCCTATAAGCCTTAGTTATGGGAACTTGGACAAGTCCGAGGACCTTCCTGAACCTACGTCCTCATCTAGGATGGGATATAACCCATGGCCTATCCCACCTCTGTCCCAAGGGCCTGGTCACTCCTGGCAGAATGGATCCTGAGTGATTCCTCCTCCCCATAGGAGAGCTTAGGTAAGCCTGACAGCTGGCTGGGAACATCCATCCCTGTGTCTACCCTACACTCACCACATGGCAGGCTGGGAGCAGGTTCTGGCATAGTTCCTCCACAAGTGGGCTCTATCCACAAGGTGGATGACACTCAGATCCCTCAGAGATTCTGATTTACCTAAATTTGGGAGAGGCTAAAACATTGGCATTGTTATTTTTAGGATCCCCAAATGATTATGAGTCAAAGCTGAGAGCTACTTCCCTGAATCTTTACTTTTGAATACTGAAAACTTTCTAAAGGAAAACAGTCTGATTATCCAATAGTCCCAGCACCTTCACAGTTTCTGTCCATTCAGATCTGGTGCTGGTACAACGAACCTTGTGGTCCGCAGCCTCACATTCCTTACTTTGTTACCTGCAGTCAATCATGGTTCCAAAATACCAAATGGAAAATTCCAAAAATAAAGAATTTAAATCTTCAGATCGCAAGTCATTCTGAGTAGCCTGATGAAATGTCTCCCTGTCCAGCTCCATGCTGCCTGGGAAGTGAGTCATCCCTTGATCTAGTGTGTCTATGCTGTATGCTACCTGCCATTAGTCACCCAGCAGCCACCTTAGGTCTCAGATCACTGCAGGGTTTGCACTTAAATAACCCTCATTTTACTTACTAATAATCCCATAGTGCAAGAGACATGATGTTGGTAATTTTGTTACATTATATTATAATTTTTAACTTTATTATTAGTCATTAGTGTTTGTTTCTTACTGTGTCTAATTTATAAATTAAAGTGTATCATAGCTGTATATGTAGAGAAAACAGTATATTTAGGGTTCGGTACTACCAGACGCTCTAGGCATCTACTAGGGTCTTGGAATGTTTCTCCCATGAATAAGAGAGGACTACTGTATGCCTTGCTTTAAATTAACCTCACACAAGACCATTGTGGAATAACTGCAAAAGAACTTGCTAACATTTGTGTAGTGAAAATATGATTTAGTTTCACTCTACCATAACAACTTGAAATAATTTCCACAAGGTACAACTAGGAATAAACAACAAAATTATGTGTGGGAGCCTGAGGGAGCTGTTCTGGAAGGCTTTGATGGTCTAGTGATCAGCTGGCCAGGCAAGACCAGGTACCTCGGGTTTCGCAGAGCATTAAAAAAAGAAATAAGGAAGTGGGGTGGAGGAAAATTAGCTAATTCTGAGAACTGAATTGCTAAGATTGTTTTGAGTGGGGCTGGCGGGTCATTGCTTATTTCTTGAGTTATTTTTGGCTATGTCTTTTCATTTTGGCTATGTTATTTTCAGCATTGTCTGAAAAGAGGTCAAGGTCTCACCTCTATTTGTCTCCTATGGGTACTGCAATAAATCATCACCAACTCACCTTTTACAAAAACACAGATTTATTGTTTCCCAGATCTAGAAGCCAAAGTCAAAGTGTCCACAGGGCCCCCAGCCTCTGGTGGCTCCAGGTGTTCCTTGGCTTGTAGCCCCATCACTCTAATTCCTGCCTCTGTCTTCACAGACTTCTCTTCTGTATCTTTCATCTTCTATCTCCTACAAGGACACTTGCCATGGATTTAGGACCAACTGAGATAATGCAAGACAATCTCCTCTTAAGATCCTTAGTTACATCTGCAAAGACCCTGTTTCTAAATAAGATCACACTTTTGGTACCTGAGATACAATTTTTTTGGGGGGGAGAAAGAGTCACAATTCAGCTTCCTGTACCATCACTGCCTAAAGTGTTTCTACTTTTTTCTTTTCTATGCTGGAGATGAAACCCAGCACCTCTCATATGCTAGGCAAGCTAGCACTGAGCACCACTGGGCTACAGCCATAGTCTTCTATAGTACATATGTTATGGTTTGTGTATAGGTGTCCCCCCCAAAAGCCTCACGCAGTCTTGGGGCAGCTTCTGGAGTTTGTGATTGATTACTGTGGGTATGGATGCTGCACCTGCCCTGGGGCAGGTAATCTGTATTACAATGTAAGGTGGGAAGACAAGCCTGATGCTTGAGCTGCTGCTACCCCTCCCAGCACTCTTGCTCTTTGCCACCACCATGAAAGGTTGCTTTTTGTTCTGTGCTGCTCTGCGTTGGACCCAGCTGAGTATGGACTGAAACCTCCAGTAACTGTGAGCTAAATAAACTTTTCCTTCCTTCATTTTGAGTGTCGGGTATTTGTCCCAGCAATGAGTAAAAAGTAACTAAGACAATATATAACCTGGGTTCTGATTGCAAATGAATACTTTGGCAAGCTCTGGGTTTTGGAGTTGGCAAAATACTGTACTAACTTTTTGGGTATCCCTTCCTAGAGATGGCCTCCACTGAGCCAGGACTGACATCCTCAAACTCCTAGGCTCTGCTTCTCCAGTGGCAAAGTGCATAGATCAGTAGAGATCATTTAAAAAACAAATTCTAATTGAGTAGTGCAGGGAAAGGTTCAGCAGTCTGCATTTCCAACAACTTCCCAGGTCATGCCTGCAAAGTTACTGGCTGAAGGACCACATTTTGAGTAGCAAAACAGGTGGGGCATATGGGAAGCATCCAGGTCCCACCTCTAGAAACCATAATCCAGAAGCCCTTTCTCTCTCCTGAAGGATCAGACAGCCTTCAGAATGTATTCCAAGACTGGGCTGGCAGTCCTTCCTCTGTGTCCAAGGGCAAGGACAGTCAGCCTGAGCCCCTACAGCTCTTTCAGGCAGCCCTCTGAATCCTAAGGGGCGAGGGGCACACCTTCTCTGCTTGGCAATGCCAATAGAGACATAATGCCCTTTCAGAAAAAAAGCCTTCTACTCCCAGCCAAGCTTGCTGGTGCATACCTATTATCCTGGAACTCTAGGAAGCTAAGCTAGAATTGTAAATTCAAGCCCAGTGTGCAAAATTTAGTGACTCAATAATTTGTCTTGAAAACTTGCCTCAAAATAAAAAATAAAAAAGGACTGGAGCTGTAGCTTCATGCAAAGGCCCTGAATGCTACCCCTCCCAAACTATTCTTCCTGGCCCTCCCCCTACATTTCTCTCCCTCAGCTTTCCTTCTCATTCAGGACCCAGTGGGTCAGACAAGCCCCTAGACTGTTGGTTGCCCCTAGCTGCATGTGATTGAGTTCTCCTCCCTGCTCACTTGAGACAACCCAGATGAGGCCATAGAAAGCAACCATCCAGCCCAGTGTCCCCAGGGCGAATGGCCATTCCCTGGATCAATGGAGAACAGGAAGGAAACACTGGTTATGTTAAGTTGTTCCTAGCAAATTGTGCGGCTTCCTCAGATATGTAATCTGAGAGCCCTCAGCAGGTGATAAAAGCAGCTGTCCTTCCCAGTGGATATTACCACAGAGAGTGACCGAGCCCTTGTGCCACATGCGAGCTCTTCAGGGGGCCAAGGAAGGTGGCCAGGGGAGAGGAGATGGGGATCAGGCTGAGGGGTCGCATGGCCTCCCCAGTCAAGGTCTTTCTTTTACAAATGGTGGCCCCAATGAGATCCCACTTGAAAAGATATCTCAGATAGTGTAAGGCCCCAAGGCAGCTGATGATGCCGCAGGCAGATTTTGAGATCACCCATGCAATTTTGTGAAAAGGAACTGGATTTAGTATCATAAAGAGCCATGCATCCATTTCAAGTGACCCCAACAGTCTGGTCACCTGTTATTTGAATATGACGTTCATTGGAATGGTGGATATTGATATTATCTGTAAACGGCCACAAATTCCTTGACAAGTCAGACTCCAAAGAGCACAGATTTATTCCTAACTTGTTTATTGTGGTCTGTCAGCCTGATTCAGACTTCCCCTGGGTCAGCATCACTTCCCTCTTGGTCTGGGTAGAAGTGCCAGAATGTTCAGCCGACGTTGATGGTGACCTTTCCAGGAATGTTTCCAAAGCAGGCATCTGTAGATGGCTTACCTCATTCCCCTCACTGGTCCCCACTGGCCTGTGTCCCCCAAAAAGGAAGTGACTATTTTAGGCAAGGGAAAGGAAATGAAAGGAATTTCCCCAAAGTCAGCGGTACCTGGTTTAAAATGATGCAACTCTGCGTTCACCCTGCTGAGAAGAGAGGACACAGCTCCCCTCCCAATCTGTGGCCAGCCCATCTAGCTCAGGGATTGGTGAATTATGGGCAAAAAGGAAGAAAGGGAGAGAAGAAGTCTTGAGGTTGGGGACTGGCATTCCTCTAGGTCAGGCAGACCTGGCCCAATGCGGGGGCAGTCACACAGCTGGAAACCAACACCACCCCTGGAATTACTTTTGCAAATAACAAGTGTCCCATCACAGAAGATATATGCACAGACACTGAAGATATATGGGCTGTTTCTGTTTCTTCTCTGCCAAGAGAAGAAAAAAATGGACCTTGACCTTAAGGAGCCTAAAATTTCTCTGCAAACACAGTCGGAAACTGACAGTATAAGTGACCATCAAGCGAATGTCCAGTGGACACTTGGCTGGTTTTCAAATTAGTCTCTCTCTAACAGTCCTGCTTTTTGTGGGAAAGTGCCTCTTCCTGAGACCACATAGTCTGAGTGGCTATGAGTCACATTGCCCTGTCCTGCTTCACAGGACAATTACAGGATCAAATGATAATAGGCCAATAGGAAAGCAGAGAGAGGCTCTCAGCTCCTGGATTCAGCTGTAACTGATGCCAGAAAGACCCATCTTTATTCTCTCCAATTATGTAAGAAAGTAAACTCCCTCTTTAGGGGTTTGCTTGTTTAGTTTTGTACAAATTACCTTCAGGTGAATTCCATCATTTCAAATAAAATCATCCCCTCTCATGATTTGCTTCTATAAAGTAATGTTTCGTGGCAATAAATAAGGAAGTGAAGAGTATATTTCACTTCTTCTATTTGTGAAACAGAATCTTGCTCAGGATGGCCTCAGCTTCCTAACTAATTAGGACATACAGGCACCCACCACCATGCCCAGCTAAATTTAATTTCTTTAATACAGCCTTAAGAGGACCAATGATCCCATTAATGAGACCCTACTATCTACAGCCTCTCCGAACAACCCTTTCTTCACCACCTTAGGGAAGAAGCCAATGAAAATTAAGAAGAACAAACAGGCCCACAAACCAGTCACAGCAGCCCCCTGGTCCAGCCCACTCCAGCAGAGAGGTGACCTGGCCTAGAATGGCTTTTTCCTTTTTTAAAGTCATCCATGCTATTCCTAAGCTCTGTGAGAGCCAAGACTGTTCTCTGTGTTTTCCCAGCCAGTATTTTCTGTGACATTCAAAAATGGCTCCTGGAAAAGAGTAGAATGCACTGGCTTATTCTTTAAACAATACCAGTACTGAAAGAGTTTTAATTATGCATCAGGCACAGTGCTCAGGGCTTTACCTGCTGTGTCTCATTTAGGGGAACATTCTATGACTATCCTCATTTTATAATGACAAGACCAGGCCCCTGAGAACTAAATTTCTCAAGATCCCAGGATCCTGGGTGGGGACCTGAATCTTAATCCTGGTGTGTTTTATTTTTGTTTCCTTACTGTAAATATTGATGTTGCTAGCACCCTGGAGGACTTAAGTTCTTTTATGGTAGAAAAATTAAAATAGATGGTACACTATCCCTACTACCTGAAGCATATATACTCTCTCTTTACCTCTTGGTGTCTCGGCTGAAGGGTTGGAACATGATATTCTCTGAGTTATTAGTCATTATTGCCCCTAACAAGTCCAAATCCTGCTTTCACTGATAGGGTACGGAATTCATAGAGAGCTCAGGTGCCAAGCACACACCTGGCCTGGTATTTCACGGGCCACTTGTGCATGTCTAATTGTGTTTTCTGTGTCAGAGGGTGGGCTGTCCTAGTCAGCAGCTCATTAGGACCCTGGCCAAAGTTTTGTGATTTCAGGTCTGGGTAAGGGAATTGCTGGAGACTTTCTGCTCTGCATTAACCCCCTGCTGGTAGGAACTCAAGTGCTCACCTCAAGTACTGCATGTCCCTCCCCTTTTTTGTTTGTTTCTTCAAGCTTCTGTTTTCTTTACTCCTGCAAGCAGAAGTCAGAATCTATGACTTTCACTAGGTGAGAAGAGCAGATTTTTTGTTCTGGTCTTTCCAGAAGCAGAAGAAGCCAACTAGTCCCTTCTTTGGGAGAATAGAGCTGAAGCAAAACAAAGAACTCCACTGTTTGCGTGTCAGGGTAGCATAGGCAGCTTCTATCTCTATGCTGTCACCAAAGTCCCCTGGGAACTCTCTGTGGCTTTTGTAGGAATTTTAGTACTTTGCCTGCAATTAGAGCATCCTGCCAGCAGATATAACATGGGAAAGATGGAAATACTACAGTAGACTCCACCTTCAGCCTACTGCAATGCCAGCCAGCTTCATCTTCCTTTCCATCCTGTTTTGTATGACCCAGCTAATTTTAAAAAATAATTTACTTATTCCATTATGGTAAGGAATGCATAGCATTTACCATCTTTACCCTTTTTTATGTGGCAGATCAGCGGCACTAAATGCATTCATGTGCGGGCAAACATCATTACCACCCACCTCTAGAATGCTGTTCATCTACCCAGAGTGAAGATATATCCACATGAAACACCAACTTCCCTTCTCCCAGTTTTTCCCTGGCAACCACCATCTACTTTCTGACTGAATTTAACTCTCTGAATACTCACATGAATGTAATCCAATAGTGTTTGTCCTTGTGTAGCTGGCTTATTTCATTCAGCATCCAGTCTATAATTCACTTGTGCTATAGCATATGTCAGAATCTCTTTTTTTTTCCCCTGAGGCCAGATGAGGTCCCCTTGTATGTGGCTACTACATTGTACTTATATCCATCAGTGGGTACCTGAGTTATTTGTAACTTTTGGTTACCAAGAGTAGTACTTCTATGGATATAGGTTAACCAGTTCTCTATTACTGTAATAAAATATATGAGATAATTGACTTAGAAAAAGGGGAAAAAAAGTTCTATTTTACTTCATTATTATTTCAGAGGTTTCAGCCCATGGTCACTTAGCCCTGTTGCTTTGGGTAGCACAGAAATCATGTGAAAGAAAGTTGCAGAAAAGACCTATTGACCTCATGGTGGCCAGGAATAAAAAAGAGAGATAAAAAGAGCCTGGGGTCCCTTCTTACCTCCAGTAACCTACCTTCCTCTGACTAAACTCCAACCCTTAAAGATTTTGCCACCTCCCAGTATCACCACTGGGGACCAAGCCTTAAACATATGTGCTTTTGGTGGCTATTCAAAGTACAGACTAGAACACCATTTATTCCTGTGCTTGCTTTCAAATTTTTTGAGAGTCAGAAGTGGAGGTTTATGTATAGTCAGAAGTGGAGCTGCTGAGTCACATGGCGATTCTATGTTTAATATTTTTGGGGAAACCCCATACTATTCTCAGCTAAACTTAACACCAAGTCAACAAGCATTTATTGAACATCTGTTATGTTACCATGTAAAATAGTATGGCCTTTAGGAGCTCCCATACAGAGAAGACTACATACATGTGGAAAAATACAACATGAAGAGTGGCTGCCCCAATGCTGCAGCTCTAATAACAGTGCCCTAGAGGGCCTGCGGGTGTGGGCCTGAGTCTCTGTGAGATAAGCAGGGCATACTCTGAAAGCAGTGCAAAAAGGAGGTCTTTGCTTTAGGTGGATCTGTGCCCCTTTCCTCTGGCCTGCAATCTGGTTTCTCCTTGGCCTTTCTCAGGGAGAAGCTTCCTTCTTTGCCTATTAACCATGCCAGTTCAGTTTGAGGATGGAGAAAAGCTATGCTCTGAAACCAGGCACCTGGCAGACCCCCAAGGAAGCTGATCCTGGAGGGGTACCATGTACATAGTTGTGGTGGTTAATACATTATGTCAACTTGAGGGGTCAGAAGCTTAGCTGGTTAGGCTCAGTGACTCCATGCCCTAGGGTGTGGAGGCTCCACCCTAGGACATGGGAAACCCTGCGTTAGGGTAGAGAAGGCCCACCCCTGAGTGACTCAGCATTTAAAGGATACATAAAGGGGTTGAGGAAGGCTTCCGGGTAACCCATTTTCTTGGGGGAGTTCTGATCTTTGCAGTGCACCACTTCCTTGGAGGAGTTTGATCACTGCATCCCTCTGATCTTCGCAGCAGCCATGGCCATTTCCTTAGAGATGCTCTGGTCTTTGCAGTTGACATGGAAGGAAGATAGAGGCTTGATAGATGCCACAGCTGCTGCTGCTGCTCTACTCTTTGTTGTTTTCTGCCTCCATGAACTGCTTCCATCTGTCTTGGAGCCAGTGGAGTATGGACTAAAGCCTCAACTAACTGTGAGCTCAATGAATATTTCCTTCCTTCATTTTAGGTGTTGGGTATTTGTCCCAGCAATGAAAGAAGAATAACTGAGACAGAATTTGGTACCAGGAGTGGGGCCATTGCTGTGACTATACCTGACAATGTAGATTATGAGTTTTTGGGAATGGCTTATCGGAAGAGACAGGAAAGGTTTGGAGAGGTCGCCTACTAGTGAAGATCTGGAAGGCCTTCAGCTCTTCTGTATGGGAGATTCATGTCAGAGCTTAGAAGACCAGAATGCTGATAGAAAGCCTGCCTGTAAAGACCATGCTGTGGGTGCTGGGCCTCTCCAAGTAAAGATGGAAGAACACAATTACAGCTTTTCACTGACAACCTTCAGCCCATCTGGTAAGCTTGTCCAAATTGAATATACATTGGCAGCTGTAGCTGGAGGAGCCCCTTCAGTGGGAATTAACACTGAGAATGGTGTGGTATTAGCAACTGAGAAGAAGCAGAAGTCCATTCTGTATGATGAGTGAAGTGTACACAAAGTTGAGCCAATTACCAAGCACATAGGTTTGGTGTAGTGGCATGGGCCCAGATTACAGAGTGCTTGTGCACAGAGCTTGGAAATTTGCCAGCAGTACTACCTTGTTTACCAGGAGCCCATCCCTATAGTCCAGCTGGTACAAAGTGTAGCTTCTGTGATGCAGGAATATACCAGTCAGGTGGTGTTCATCCATTTGGTGTTTCTTTACTTATTTGTGGTTGGAATGAGGGACGGCCATATTTATTTCAGTCAGACCCATCTGGAGCTTACAGTGGAAGGCCACAGCCATGGGAAAGAACTATGTGAATGGGAAAACTTTCCTTGAGAAAAGATATAATGAAGATCTGGAGCTTGAAGATGCCATTCACACAGACATCTTAACCCTAAAGGAGAGCTCTGAAGGGCAAATACAGAAGATAACATAGAGGTTGGCATCTGCAATGGAGCTGGCTTCAAGAGGCTCACTTGGACTGAACTTAAGGACAACTTGGCTGCCACTGCATAATAATGAAGTGACTGAGTGACCTGAAATTTCAGATACTTAAACATGTTTAAAGTATGTTTTGTTTTGCAGACCTTTTGCATACTTATTTCTACATGGTTTAATGGACTGATGTTTTTAAAATGACACTTATAAATCATAATACACTGGTAAATCCAACTTCCAGGTTTTTAGGAGTTAGTAAAATTTTAACATTTTTCCTGGAAAAAAAAGACCAGGATGCAGAGGTTTGTGCTGTGAAGAAGGACTGCATTGGTTGTTGGACTGCGGGTGACTTGTGTTATGGCTTGGCAGAAAGTTTGTCTTCATTTTGTTCCTGTCCAGAGACTTTGCCTGAATCAAGATTAAACACAGTGGAATAGTTAATCTTGCAAAAGAAATGTCAAGGCAGTCAAATGTTGAGTCAGTGGCATGGCTATTGTTGAGAGCTTTAAGTCAGATATATGTTGTGAGTCAAGAGCAAAGAGCCTAGCAGATGATTTAAATGTTGCAAGTTGGGCCAGAAAGGAAGCACTAGGAAGGCTGTGGACTGCAAAGATAGAGCTGAGATCTCCATTGCTGAGGAGGAACAGGAAAGTAGAAAAGATGTCCTGAGGGCATCACAGGAGGTAGCAGGTTCTTGCCCTTTGCAGCCTCAGAATCACAAGGATGAGGGACTGTGCTTTAAGGAGAAAGCTGCAGAGCCCCATGTTCCACACCAGATTCCAGAATGGTGTCAGCGTAGAAAATTTGTTCCTCAGAATCAGCGTCAGAGGGCTCAGCAATCCAGGCACTCAAGTCCTACAGCTAAAAACAAAAACAGCCTGGCTACTGCTCCAGCTGGCAGCAGCTCTTGGAATTATCTACATGGTTTTAGGTGCATTCTGAATGCAAGGTTTCTGAAGTTAAAAAGGCTTCCACCCAGGCTGGCCAGATAGCTTAGTGGACTAAAGCACCAGCTTAGGCAGAGCACAGTGGCTGGGGTTTGATCCCCAGTGTGCCATGCTGGCCCCGCCCCCAGGGCATGCTGAGAGGCAATTGAGGCTGGGAGTGGTGGTGGGCACCTGTAATCCCAGCACTTGGGAGCCTGAAACAGGAGAACCACTATGAGTCTGATCTATGTAGTGAGACCCTGTAGATCCTGTACTAAATACATTTAAAAAAAGAAAGAAAAGTCTTTCACCTAAATTCCAGAAGGCCTGGGAGAGTAGGCAATATGCCCCTAAGAGGGCAGTGTATAAAGCTGTGAGTGAGAAGCCTATTCAACGGAAACCCCAAAAGTTTGGAAAAGACAGAAACATGGATTGTCTGAGAAAAGCTGCAAGGAGGGAGCAAAGCCAGCCCCAGAGAAAAGCCAAGGGAGCTACCAGCAGAAGTGTCATAGGGGTGGAGCTATGTAAGGCATTTGGAGCTCACAACTCATTACAGATTGCTTTGGATGTTGAACTTGGAAATACAGGACTTAATGTTTGTCATTCTGGATTTTGGACATGTTTTGGTCCCAGTGGTTTGTATCCTGCTGTGTATACCTTTTGGAATGGTAATGTTTATTGTGTATCTTTGAATGTGGGAAGTGCTTAACTTCATTTGCACAGGGCCTCATAGCTAAGAGTTTGCCTTAGGTCTTGGAGGAGACTCGGGACTTGGACTTTTCAGCATTGCTGAAACTGTTAAGACTTTGTCAACTCTTGCAGACTAAGTGCCTTTTACATAAAGGGATGTGCATGAATCTTTGGGAGTACCCAGGGGTAAAATGTTTTGATTCTCATGCAATATAATGTTGGTAGACTTAATAGTGATTCATAAGGATTGTTAAAGCTGTCTTGTAATGTCCAAGGTGTGAAGAGTTAATAAGCATGTCCTTGTATCTAGAGAGTGGTTTAAAGAAGTATAAGTATAGTTGCCAAGTTGACAAGGGCTGAATTGTGGTGGTTGACACATTGTGTCAACTTGAAAGGTCAGATGCTTAGTTGGATAGGCTCAGTGAATCCATACCCTAGGGTAGGGAAGGCCTGCCCCTGAGTGACTCAGCATTTAAAGGATATATAAAGGAGTTGAGGGAGCTTTCTGCGTGCCCTACTTCTTTGGAGGAGTGTCAATCATGCAATGTGCCACTTCCGTGGAGGAGCTTGATTATAAAGCCATTCCACTTTGAAGGAGCTCTGATCTTCACAGCAGCCACTGCCACTTCCTTGGAGAAGCTCTGGTCTTCATAGTCTGTGTGGAAGGAAGAGAGAGAGAAGCTTGATAGATGCCACAGCTGCCGCTTCTCCTCAGCTCTTTGTTGTTTTCTGCTGCCGTGAACTTCTGCCATCTGCTTTGGAGCCAGCAGAGTATGAACTGAAATCTCCACTAACTATGAGATAAATAAACCTTTCCTTCCTCATTTCAGGTGTTGGGTATTTGTCCCAGCAACAAAAGAAGAGTAACTGAGACAACAGTGGATCAGATCACTTCCTTCACAGAGAAGGAGGAGAGCAGCCCCAAACCTGGGTGTTACATGCTACCGACAAGGCCTGGTCTGTTCTAACCATCTTGTTCTCCTGAGTCCACCTGCAAGGTGGACTGTCCTGAATTTGGGCCACTTATAATGTCATGATTCTCCAGAGGGCCCAAGAACAGGGATGGCTCTGAGAGAGAGCAGATGAGCTCAGCTGGAACAGGCATCTGCCTCTAGGAAAGTTGTGGCCAAGACCAGCACGATCTAATGGGCTAGACAGAGATGAGGACCCAGCTGTTCCCCATTCTCAGAGACTCAAGAAGGCCATGGTGGCTCCATTTCTCAAGTGGCACTGAAGGAAAGAAGATGAATTTCCAACTAGCTGACTCCTGCTCACCCAAACCTCAGATCCCCCAACCACAATAACCAGACTTTAATAACCAGAAGCCAATAAGCTTTGGCACCCCACCTGATGGGGCCTTCTGAATCACCAGAGGAAAATGAACTTCAATTTGTTTTTTGTACTTATTGTTTTTTGTTACATTTGACTGTCCTGAATTTGGGCCACTTATAATGTCATGATTCTCCAACTCTTCAAGCTGTGCTGTCGCCAGTTCCCTGACTGGTTCCTGTGAAAGAAGAGCAGAGGAAGCTGGGGGATGGGACGCTAAAAAGTCTGGAGAACAGCAGCTGTGTGGGAAATGAGCAAAACTGCGTGTAGGTGCCACTCATCCGTGTCTCATTCCACCATGCTGTGGCCAGCATCACACACAGAGGAGGACTTGGCCACTCCCCCAGCTGCCTCATGCATCCCTCGAAGGGGAGGTACTGTTTAGCTTCTGAACAAGTGAGGCTTTGGATGTCGATGGAATAACTCAGCCATCAAGTTTGAGCTCAGCAGCACCATTGGGTGTTAACAGGCAAATCTCCTGCTACCCAGGAGGCCCCTGACCCATCTCTAGCAAATGATTCACTCATTCCCTGACCGGAGACTCTGGAATCTCCCAGGAGCAACACACAATCTGATCTCCCTCATCCTCAGGCAGTGCGCTCCTCATACCTCAGCCCTTACCAGGCAAAATGTCCTTTCCTTCAAGTATGTCAGACAGGGTGACTCATTCTCTGTGATCAAGTTAACCCAAACACAAGCAGGTCCAGGGCGACAAAACCCTGGGCTTCTTGAGAAGCAAGGGATGAGGCAGAAAGGAAGATGGTGAAATGGAGAGGGTGGGGTTTGATGCTGGTTGTTACAGCCACACAAAGACACTGAGCATGGTACAGAGAACTACTAAGACTGCTTCAAATCTTAGAGGCATCTAAGGACACCTGAGGGTGTGACCCTGCTTGTCTAGCACAGGCGCACAGTGGGATATAGTTAAGTACCATGATGTAGCACAGTTAAACACACATGTGCTGGTTGTGGCACTGTGTAAGAATGTAAATATTAGGGCTGGCCTGATAGCTCAGCAGACTAAAAGGCCTGCTTAGGCAGAGTGCAGTGGCTGGGGTCTGATCCCCAACCTGCCATGCCAGTCCCACCTGTGGGACACACTGGGGTGGTGATTGAGACTGGGCATGGTGGCACGTGCCTGTAATCCCAGCATTTAGGAAGCTGAAAACTGGCGAATCACTACAAATCCAATCTATGTAGTGAGACTCTGTAGACCCTGTCCTAAATACAGGGGAAAAAAAAAAAGAAAGTAAATATGAGACAACAACCTTCATAAGAATTACACAATAAAAACGCAGGCAGGTCTTGGACTCTTAGGCCCTGCTCTGCTGCATGCTTCTTACTACTGTTGCTGATGTCTTTCACACATGAGTTTTTAAATTTAATTTTATTTTTTTGCGGAACCAGAAATTGAACTCAGGCCTTTGTGCTTGCCAGGGAAGCGCTTATTCCACTGAGCCATCTCCCCGGCCCCACACATGAGTTTTTAATCTTGGACCTCACCTATGAAAATTTCCCCTCGGCAACCTGAGTGGGCAGACACATGGGAACATGTGATGTGTCTCTGTGGTGAACCACAGCCATACAAATGACACAGAGACTCTGCAGGAAGCTTCTGGAATCAATCCTTACTGGCTATGGCCAGGTTGTAGCTTTCCACTAACCTCTATAGCCACCAGTACTTGGCACCATGGAGCACACAGATGTGCTTGGCAATGCATCGAGTTCTCAGCAAATCCCCTGTTTATAAGGGGAACTAAACTACAATAAAAGGTAGAAAATTATTATCATCTAAAGAGCGGTGCACTGATTCTTGGCCTTTCAGCTAATGTCTAGTGTAAAGAGAGATGGAACATGTACAGTATCTGGTAATCTAAATAGCTAATTTAAAGACAACATGATGCAATACAGCAAATATTGCTGAATTTGTATTATTTTGTGTAGTGAAATTTGGTATCATTTCTAGTTTTTTTAAATTTTGTATTCTCTTTAAAAAATAAAAAAGAGAGATGGAGCAGACTCCACTCAATGTGTGTGGCAGACATCATGGTTAACTTCCCAGGCATTCTTTCCTTCCTGCTGACAAAATTTTGATCATGAAGGGATGGAGTAGTTAGTGTGGTGGGTCAACCTGTAACACCCAGCTGAACTGAATCAGTGGGGGCGGCCCACCTGGGCATTCTGGGTGTGGGGGGGCCCACCTGAGCATTCTGGGTGTGGCTGGCCCTCAGCTGCATTCTTTGGGTCTCTGGTGCTTAAACAGATCTCTTGTACTGTTCTGCATTTGATTCTTTGGATCAATATTATAAAATAAGCCTACACAGGGGCCGGGGGTTTGGTCCCCGGGCCTGCTGTTCTGGCCCCGCTCCCAGGGCATGCTGAGATGGAGATTAAAACTGAGCATGGTGGTGCACACATGTAATCCCAGCTCTTGGGAGGCTGTAGACAGGTGGATCACTACGAGTCTGATCTAGTAGTGAGACCCTGAACACCCTGTAGACCCTTCCCTAAAATACAAAAAATAAAATAAAATAAGCCTACAAATTTTGTGGCTTATATTAAATTTATTCCCTTGTAAACCCTGACTACGATAAAATTTGGTACCAGGAGAGTGGGGCCATTGCAGTAATGTTGCCTGGCCATGTGGTTTAAGAGCCTTCAGAAATAATTTGGAAAGGTTTTGAGAGGCTGGCTGAGGAGGCAGCCCTTGAACACTAGAAATTATATTGAAGACTCTGGTCAGAGCCTGGAAAATCAGAGTACTGATGGAAATGCTGTCAGTTAAAATGAGGGTCAGGAGGGTTCTACTGAGAAGGACTGAGTTGGCTGCTGGATCCCAGGTGGTGCATATTGTGCTTTCGCGTGGAGTTGGTCTGCGGGTTGCCTGTGTGAGAGATGCTGCCTGGGTGACCGAAAAATTTCAGTGCAGTCACCTTTTGGGACAGTGGCATGGTCACCATTGAAGGCTTTTGGGCAGATCTGTAGTGCAAATTAAGAGCAGAGAACCAGCCGGGTGATTTGAGGCATTTGGCCAGAGGGAAAGCTCCAGTGGAGCTGTGGGTTGCAAGAATGAACCAGAGGAGAGCATTGTTGCTGAGAAGGAACAGGACAATAACAAAATGACCTAAGGCCTTCCACCAGGAGGGAAGAGAGCACTGGAAATGCAGGAGATCCCTCGGGGGCATTTCTTAGTGTTGCTGCCCCCGTTGTTAAAAGTTAATGGGATTAGTTAGTCCTTGAGATCCTGCTTTCCTTTTACTTGTATTATATATTTCTAATTGTATTTCTTCTTTGGAGTTCTTATACTAGGGAGAC
>NW_004524698.1:7892427-7898552 GCF_000260255.1 Octodon degus
AGTTCTTTGAGTGGCTGCTTCAACAAAGCAGTCAGGCTCAGGTTGCTGTGGTTCGAACCCCACAACACAAGTCATGCCTTGAAGGCATTCGGCGCAAAAAAAAAAAAAATATGGCTTTAGTGTAGTTTTAGATACATGTTTATAATCAGGTTATTTGGCCAAAGTATTGTGGTTTTTTAACCTCAGATTTTGAGCACCCTTTGAATAATCTGCTTTTGATGTGGAATCGAATGCAATGATATATGTGTAATTGTTATGTTAATGCAAATCTGAATAGAAGAAGATATGTGAACTTCTTTTCACAAATCTGCCACTGGATACTATGGTTTAAGGAAATGTATGTTATTATCAAGTTGACAGGGTGGATTGTAGTGGATGAACTGATGGGCCGTTTGTTACACCCACCTGAACTGAATCGACATGGTGCTGGGTGCGGATGGCCCACCCGAGCATTGTTGCAGGGAAGATTACCATGCTGTCGATTTCCTGGAGAAGCTCGTTACGCTGATTTTTCTGATAAGAATTTAGTTGTTCGCATCATTGGAGAAGTTCAGTTCCTCACTGTCGCTAAGGTTGGCTGTGGTTCTCTTTTGGAGAGCTCTGGTCCTTACCTTGAGCATCACTTTCCAGCTCCAGCCTGCTGCCACAGATCCTTCACCATGCTGGTACAGACATTCTAGCTTCCACCCCTAAACTTGGGGCCTTCCCAGGGCAGATCCTTGGTGTAGATTTGCATGGGACATTGTTGTGGGCTCTGGACCTCTAGTTGGATTTGTGGAGGGCACTTCCATGGGATCTAGGTCTTCAGCTGGACTCACTGCTGTAGGGTCCAGGCCCTCAGCTGTATTCTTTGGGTCTCTAGCATGTGGACAGATCTCCCTCCTTCTTTTTACACTTGATTCTTTAGGTGACTACTATAAAATAATTCTATAAATTGTGTGTCCTGTATTAAATTTATTCCCTTGTAAGCTTTGACTACAATAAGTAGAGATAGATTTAGAGATAGTAGAAGAGTCTTGGAGTGAGTGTGAGGCCCAGTGCTGGATGATGGCAATGTGTAGAGGGTTTCTGGGAAAGACTTGGGCTGACTGCAATCACCTCTGTCTCCTGCCTTTGAAGATGACGTATGGCTTATGGCCACACCAGCTGTCTTACAACTACAGGCAACAATCTTAAAGTCCAGTGAGCAACACCACAAAAATGTTGAAAGGGAAGAAAGCAAAGATTAATGTACTCTTTACTCCACTCAGGAGTTGAGTCAGTGTTTCTAGCTGACAGCCTTTCTACTTCTCACTGTGTGAGGGACAAACCTTTAACTACTATCGAGGAACTTTTGGATGGTTTTGTTACTTTAGCCAACAGCATTCCTGACTGTTCCATTGGAATAGCAGGGAATATAAAAAGGGGGGAGTGGAGAATTATGTTCAATTTGGATGGGTTAGCAGGAGGGAAGAGAAGAATTAGCCTTAGGCCTGAACAATATGATTCATAGGTGAGCCCATTCTGAGAGAGGAAACCATCTATGCAGTGATAATGATAACAGTGTGAGGGGCTGAGGAGACAGCTCAGCGGAAGAGCACATATCCCACAGGCTCAAAGCCCAAGTCCCATCTTCGGCAATGAAAACGCCAACAGTATAACTTATTTAGCACTGTGACACAAGTGGTGCTCTAATAACTCTGCACATACACTGATTCAGATCTGTTCCTCACAGCAGGCCAGCAAGAGATCTTATCCTCACATTCATTGTGCAGAGAAAAGAGAAAGAACTTAAGAGGAGTTAACTAATACTCCTCAGTGGAAGAAGCATGATTCAAACTCCATCCTGACTCAGAACCTGTCCTTCACACCCACCCCTTTATCTTCTGACTGAGATGCTTCTCACAAAAGTTACTTCTAACTGGAGAGTAGGAGGATGAATAGTGGCCAGATGGGACAGAAGTTTGAGGGAAAGGAAGGCAGGGGAGAGTCAATGTTTGTGACAGAGACAGCAGGGCTAGCCCAGGTGAAGAGCAAAGCGAAAGCACTGGGAATGATGCAGACAGGTGGCTGTTCACTATAGCCCTTTCCTCAAGAGCACAGAATTGGCTATAAGCTAACTGCACTCCAGAAAATAGTATGTGAGTGAAGATAGGCAGCTTTCTGCTACTGTAACAGATGCCTGAGGTCATCAATTTATAAAGAAGAAAGTTTTAATTGGTCTCATGATTTCAGAAGTTTCAGCTTATGGGTCTGGAGTCCTTTTTATGGTCTGAATCTTAAATGTCCCCCAAAGGCTGTTGTATTAAAGGATTGGAGGTGGTGGAATCTTTAGGAGGTGAAGCCTGGTGGAAGAAAGTTAGGTCACTAGAGGCCCTCTCTGCTTTCCAGCTGTCATGAAGCAGTTTCTTCCACCATGTGATTTTTCCAGGGTGTTTTTTCATCACAGGCCCCCAAGTGACATGATCAAGTGAAACTTCTGACACCATGACCCAAAATAAACCTTTCCTCTTTATGAGTTGATTTTTGTCAGCGACAGAAGGCCGACTGACACAGCCCTGTTGCTCCTGTACCAGAGGCAGGACGACCCATCCTGATGGGGATTCCAGAGTGGGATAAGCTCCTCCCCTCATGGGGGCCAGGAAGCAAAGAGACAGCAAGAAGGGCGAGACTGGGGCTGCAGTGCCCCCTTAAGCCTTCCTCCCTGTGACCTTGCTTTGTCCCACTCCAGGGATACTGAGCCTTTTAGAGATGAGTGCCTGAACTATAACCCAAACCCACTTATTTATCCACGCAAAGTGTCCACACTGCAATGAAACCTGAATACTGTGGTTTTAGTTTAGGGGGAAAAAAAGCCCTCACACATTAACATCTTCTGTCTTAAAAGCAAATAACATGTGTGCCGTAGGTTCACCACCACCATACTCGCCCCTGCCTCTTCAAGGCTCTACCATCTCTCAATTGCATCATGCAGGAACTAAGCCTTCAACACACAGGCCCTTAGGGGACACTCAGGCCTGTAGCAGTGTCTTTCTGCTGCTCTGGGTATAATGTAGGGAAAGGGAATGAGTGGCTGTTTCTACTCCCATGTGCCTAAGAACTGTGGAAACAGAATCAAGAAACTGAAATGACAATTGCCTAGGAGCAGGCCCAGGGAAAAGGGGATTGTCATCCCGTAGCATTATGTTTTTGAATTAGGAAAATGTACTACATTAGACTTTTTTTGGGGGGGGGGGTACTGGGGATCAAACTCAGGATCTTGCTCTTGCCAGGAAGGTGCTTATGCCACTGAACTATCTCCCCAGCCCCATGTACCACGTTGGGAAAAGCAGTAACCCAAGATTAGAGGCAGACAGCAGAGGGTGGCAGGGCTGGGTGGAGAATCCTCCCAGAAGTCAGCAGACAGAGCATATGGCAGGAAGTCGGTGAGACGCTACAGAGAGGCCAAGGCAGGAGTTGGGAGCAGCAACAGGAAGAGAATGATGATCCCCACGAAGAGCTGCCTTGTCCTGAGAGTGGTGGGGAGCCAGGACACATTCCAAACATGTATGCCATTGGTGGTGGTGCACCCCTATGATCCCAGCCACGTGGGAGGCTGAGACAGGAGGATCACAAGTTTGAGGCCAGCCTGGGCAACTTAGCAAGACCTGGGCTCAAAATAAAATGGCTTGGCATATAGCTCAAGGGTAAAGTGCCCCTAGATTCAATCCTGAGCAATACAGAAATACATTTTTTTTAATTAGAGGAAATTTCAACATATTTAAAAGTTTTAAAAAAGCATAGCAATCCTCCATGTGCCCAGATTGCACTTTGATAATTACCTGCAAATAATGACTACTAATTCATTTACTCGTCTTCCCTCACAAAAAAGAAAAGAAAATGAATTTCTTAAAAGCAGATCCAAGACATTAAATAATTATATCAATAAGTACTTCCAAGTGCATCTCTATCAGAACTTTTTTATTTTGTTTTTATTTATTTTTTGAGACAGGGTCATTATGTACTTCAGGCTGTTACTGAATTCATTGTGTAACCCAGGCTGGCCTTGAACTAACAGAGATCCTCCTGCTCCAGCCTCCTGAGGGCTAGGATTCAGGCATGTGCCACCATGCCTAGCATGAGCTAATTTTTAACCATAGCATAAAATCATTATCACACCTGTACAAAATTCTAGTAACTTCTGAATATTGCCAAGTGTCCAGGCAATTGCCTAGACAGTGTTTTCCAGTTGGTGTGCTTAGTTCAGCCCAGATGGCCCCATGTCACGTGTGATGGGCGTGGCTTTGAAGCCCCTTTGTCCTTGCACTCTGCAAATAAGCCAAGGTGGTCTGACCTGCAAACCCTGTGTTCTGCCCTCTTCTGTGCTCTGAAGCAGGAGATCCAGAGACATGACCCTGACCCCATCCAGGGTCACTTTTTGGTCTTTTCTCTCTGGCAAGATGATTTCACAGAAGATGCTAGACCCTCCCCTGTGGCACAGCCTTGAAGCGCCTGGCCCTGGCTTTCTCTCTGCAGTGTAAGTTTGGTCAGTGTTTCCCATGTTGTCAGCATCCAGTCTTGGTCAGAGGAGAGCCATGAACAGATACTGACTTTATTGGGTCACAGGCTTTGCTGCAAGAACTCAGTCTCTTTTCACCCTCATTATTCAGGGCAAAGAACAGGGATATCCTTTGAGGCCTGGCCTGAGGATGTGGCTGTGGGGCTGGGAGAAGAGGACACGTTTGTCGTACGAAGGAGATGGCATGGCCAGCCCTTGGCCAGTAGCTCAAGCAGCAAGGAGCCCTCCAGCCCTTCTTGAGGAAGATGAGTGAAGACAGACAGATGGCAGACTCTACTCTGGACACACAGAAATTGAGAGCCTGAACACATGCGCACGCATACACACATAAAGTATACACACACACACACACACACACACACACACACACACACAGAAATTGAGACTCAGAGATACAGCCAAGACAGGTGTTTATGGCAGCTGGCTAGCCAGAGCTGGCCCTTGGAGAAGAAGCCAGGAATGGGGGACAGATGTAGGAAGCATCGATGTAGCTTGTGGCTGAAGCTCCATGTCTTGATCACTTTCCCCATCCTTGAGACACAATGTATAACATCTAAAACGTAAAGGAAGAGAGCTTTATTTTGGCTCACGTTTTTAGCCCATAGTAGGTCAGCTCTAAGGCAGAAAGGGTGCAGTGGAAGGAAGTGAGTGGAGGAAAGTTCCTCATATCTGAGCGGCTATACACCCATCCAGCAAGCAGAGAAAGAAGGGAGGAACTAGGGAGGGAGACACACCCTTTCAGGTCACAGCCCCCTTGACCCACCTCCAGGCAGGTCCTATCTTCTAACAGCACATTTAGCACATTCAGTATAGCACCCCATGACCTGGCCACCACCCAATCATATGAGGCATTTGGGGAATACACCAGATCTAAACTGTAACATGCCAGAAGTGAGTGACATCTCCAGGGGACCATAAGAATCAAAAAGAGAGGGACAATGTTCCTGACCCCCTGCTGAGCATGGGGCCTGGGCAGAGCCCATTTGGGTGTGTACCAGGAAGGGTGGGGTCTCAGGCAGAGACAGGAGATCTTGCCATTACAAGCCACCAAGGTCAAGTGCCTCTTAAAGATCAGAGAAGTGACCAACTAAGAATCCAAGGGTCCCACCCACAACTTGCAGGCCACAGTCTGAGGAGGGCTATTGCCACACAGGGAGTGGAAGATAAAGTGAGGACATCTACTGCTGAAAGCACAGATCCAGATAAAATCCTCCCACATGAATGAGAGCAACCACTGGGACAAATGCGACCAGGATGGCGCTGCACTACGTCCAAGTGGACAGAACCCTGTACTTGCTGTTCCCACTGCTTGTTACCAATTGGCTGAAAGGTTTTTTTGCTTGCTTTGGATAGTGAGCTTAAGCTTAACAGCCTAGGTTGTATGGTAATAACAATAAGCTTCTCTTCTGGAGGGTTAACAATCTAAGTTTGCAAACCAAAATTAGAGAAAAAGAAGGGCCGCAAGGAAAGCCAACATTTTGGCCCTAGCCTTCCAAGTTCAATTAAGACTCAGGACATATGAGAACTTGTACTGTAACGTCACATAACTCAGTAGTGTCCCAAATTTTCTGATCAAGGAGATTATGGG
>NW_004524698.1:7899057-7908754 GCF_000260255.1 Octodon degus
GTGTTTGTAAATAGGATATCATGTCTACATCTTGTACAGCAAATAACCACTAGGAAAAATGTATGCAATGTGTTAATTTTTGAAACTGTCCTACCAATTTGGTTTGAAACTGTCTCATTGCTATTTGTTTCTCAATAAAATTATGGGGAAAAAAAGTAAATTATAATACTATAAACTGTTTAGGTATAGTTCTAGATACTTTGGTTCAAAGAGATCCTTTTGTTATTCAGATGTTAAAAACAAGAGTATATAACTAAAAAAAAAAAATTCATGAATTGTCAAAATGTCATTCCCTTGATGTTAGTGGCTCTTGGCCCTTAGTGTTAGAACTCTGAGTTTTAGGTCACAGTGCCTCTTAGCTGTTAAGAGTTACAGTTGGTAGTGTTCCAGCTCTTAGTTTTATAGTTCTTATTGACTCCTAGCCACTATGAATTCCTCAGAATCCAAGGATCATAGCATCTTTGGCAGCTCTCTGGGGCTCTTCCAAGAGGCTTCTGCTATCTCTTTAGGGCTCTCTCCAATTACCACAGACTCCCTAGAACCCCCTTTCCAGTTCATGCAAGTCACTGTTGAGAGCTGGATCATGCCCTCTCCTTAAATTCTCTGTAAACAGCCTCCTATGCTGATGTGTAAGTAAACTACTGCAGTTATTAGGCCATCCTTTATCCCATCAGGAGATGGGGCTCCACTTGACCTCAGCTTTCTGCATTCTGACTTGTGTTCATTTCTCCACCCTCCACTGCTCTCCCTCTGGAGTCTCAAGAGCTATGCTGGATGTGGCAAGTCACTGCCCGTAGCCATCAGCCTTGGTTCTTTGCTGCTTCACTGCTATTTGGTAGTCTTGGAGGTTACTAACTCGTAGAGTTATCAGCTCTTTTAGTGCAATCCATCAAACCCATCTTATAAGCTTGATTGAGGTAATGCACGAAAAGAAGCCTCTTTGATTGACCCAAGAAGTGTAAGTGAGTGCTGCTTATATAGACAAGTAAGCTACATGTATACAGTTTCTGTACAGTATTCCGCAGATCTATTTGAGGACTTTTGAGTAATGAAGAAGGATGAGGGATCATCTGAATATTAGAGGAAGGAGTTATCTGGGATAGGTCTGTATTTCAAGATGGTGGCAGCGAAGGTAAATATCTCTCAGAACCATCATGAGACATCTAGACGGCCATAGCTGCCACAATGACAGCTCTTTGTAACTTCAGGAGAAACAGCCATTTGATTGACAGCTCCTGCATTAATCACAACTGCTGGGCTTCTGAGGGGTCTCCAAGAGGGGCTTCAATGTTGACCATGGCCCATTGGAGTTTGAGGACTTGAGGAAATGTCCATGATGGGGCCTGGTCCTGCCCCATCTTTGTCCTGCCAGGCAGTTTTCTGCCTTCCTCAGAGAAGCAGCAGCAGCCAAGAATGGGGACGAGACACTGTGGATGTCTCTTGAGCTGTAGCTCCTGTCAATATGGCCTGTAGAGGGGCTGGTGAAGTAACCCAAGGAAGACACTAGGGCCATTTGTCCTACACTGCTCTGGAGGAGCCAAGGGGAAGTACAGGCGAGGGGCATGGCAGCTGCCAGCCAGTTCTCACCCATTTCTGGCTGTTAGAATGGTTGGGCCTTCTGTTCATCTCTGGATAGCAGCATATCTGGTGGCTCCACTCTCCCCACGTCTTTGCTCAAGTGTACCTTCTCCATGAATTTTTCCTGAACTATCATTTAAGATGCAACCACCACCAGCTTACATTAAGTGTTCTCGCCCAGCTTGGATTTCCTCCATGGCAATTACTGCCATCTGCCACAGCACACATTTTACTTATTCAGTTGTTTTCCATCTCTTTCTACCCACTAGAGTGGTGGTGGCAAACCTATGGCATGGGTGCCACAGCCAACTGTTTGTTATCAGGGAAAGCTCTAAGTACTTTGCCATCACTGCACTAGAGCAATGGCTCCATGTGGCAAGGATT
Source organism: Octodon degus (assembly GCF_000260255.1). Lineage (NCBI taxonomy): Eukaryota > Metazoa > Chordata > Mammalia > Rodentia > Octodontidae > Octodon > Octodon degus. The sequence goes on from NW_004524698.1 coordinate 7,901,020, forward strand.
TGGACTGTGCTTCACCTGCCCATCCCCAGCACCAGGAACGGAGCTTGGCATAGAGTAGCCACACCATAAGCGCCCTGGCTGGGGTCCATTCCAGTCAGGGCCTGTACCTACTGGTTAATAAGTACAGATGCTCCTTGACTTATAATGGGGGTATGTCATTTAAAAACTGATCATCTGTTAAAAATATTGTGAATAGAAAGTGCACTCATAGAATGTTGGCAGTTTTCTTTCATGAGCCAGGCTGGCCAGTAGCTTCAACTCAATGCTGCTGCCTGGCACTGTGAGAGGATTGGAACACCAGCCCAGAAAAACATCAAAGTTCAAAGCAATAGTGCATATTGCTTTCCCCCACCATTGTAAATTAAAAAAAAAAAATCTAAGTTCAACCATTATACATCGAATACTGTCTGTACGTGATTATCACTCCTCGCTAGGAACCTCTGTGTGAATCTAGATGGCCTTGGCTTTGCACAGCTGGGAGGAGTCAGCTCAGTAATAAGACACTTGAGGATTAGAGACAGAGGGGTTCCTTGCCCCAGAAATAGTGCTTATGAAGTCTTAAAAGCTTCAAATTCTTCTGTACCTCTTCCTTTTTTTTTTTTTTTCTTTTTTTTTTCTTTGGCAGCTTAATGCATTCTAGCTTCTCTTTGCTAATGGAAGTATTACAGTGCCAGTGCCCAAGCCCTGATAGTAATTTATAGGTTGCCTAGGTTAGGTACAACACTTCTGTCCAATAAATCACCCCAAAACTCTGTGCCTTTTAGGTGGCCATTTATTATGGTTCATGATATTGGTGGGGCTCATGCCCTACTGGGCTTAGTAGGGCAGCAGACTGGCTCATCTACTGACTGCCTGTTGGTTAGTGGTGGCCTCTGGCCTCTCCATGGGCCTCGTCATGCAGTGGGCTTGCTGGCACAACCTCATGGCAATCCCAGGGGAGGAGGCAGAGAGACAAGGAAGTTGAGTGGTCCCTTGAGGGCTGGACTTGGAACATGAACACACTTCCTTTTGCTTCCAGCTCCAGGAATGGAACCCAGGTCCTTGCCCGTGCTGGACAAGTTCTCTACCACCCTCAATTCCACCTTATGATGAGAGAAACCTCAAAATCACATTCAAAGGATGTGGGTACAGTGAGGTATGGAGAATTGGGGTCATTCTGGGACACTGATCTCTCACATTGTCCCCAATCTTCCTTTTAAATGAAAGATGAAGTAAGGAAAACAAATAACGGATTTCTGGGTCATTTCCTGTCTCCAGGAGATTTGAGCTCCCTAATGTAAGTCTGACTAGCTGGCTGGAGAGATGCTGAGGAAGCCAGCCTTGTCGCCTGTCTCCCAGGCCACCAGTTGTGGGAAGAAAGCTGTCTTGGGTCCCCCGAACACATTGCTATAAATCTCCCTGAGTTCCTTACCTCCTGAAAGTACTGTTCTCTGCCCAGGGCTTATTGTTTGAGTCTTCTCTTGAGACGTCACTGATAGTGTGAACAGTGCTGGCCTTCTGGAAGTGAAAGTGACATGACTACTGGGTCATGTCCAGCATGAGTAATTATTAGCTTTGTGGTCATGTTCCTTTGTGTTTGAATTGCACCTCTAGTTTGTAACTCATCTGCTTTATATTCAGAGAAAATGCAGACTCAGAGCACAATAGGAAGTATGCCATGACTCAGATTGCCTGTCCCGGTGGCATCTGGCCAGTGATCAGCCCAAGTGCTGGAGTCTTTGTGGACGGCCTGAAGCCTTTGTCTGGGGCATATGGAGGGAGAGCCTCATTCAGCCTCTCCTACCCACTGCCTCCCGTGACTCAGCACTGTCCTCATTTTAACTAAGGCTATTTTTACATCAATGACACTTTAAAAGTGGTCACAGAAAGCTTTCGATAACAGTCTCCCAAGAGCCACAGCCCTATCCAGCAGGTCCACTGGCAGTAGGTTCACCCTGTAGTGCTCTGTAAAGCATTTAATAAATGAAAAAGAAATACGGTTTAAAAATTAGGATTTCAGGGCTGGGGAGATAGCTCAGCAGGCATAAATGCCTACCTGGCAAGTGCAAGGGCCCAGGTTTGATTCCCAGAACAACAACAACAAAAAAAAAACCTTCAGAATTTCACTTAAAAACCGTGACATACCCTGATGTTTACCTACTCATCACCTATTTTGTCTGCCGCTTTGATGACAAATCCTGATTTAAGGTAGGGTACCAAGGCAGTAGCCAGGGTTTGCTGTGCAGGCCCCGCTCCTGGGGCATGCTGAGAGGAGATTGAAACTGGGCGTGCTGCAGGCACCTGTAATCCCAGCCCTTGAGAGGCTGAAAACAGGAGGATCACTATGAGTCTGGTCTGTGTAGTAAAACACTGTAGACTCTGTACTAAATACACACATAAAAAAGGGTACCACTGTGATCAGGTAAAAACTACATTTCCCATATTCCCTTGTGGCAAGGTAAGACTTTATGACTTGGTTTTGGCCAAAGAAATGAAAGTAAAATCAGTGGTGGGCCTTGTTCCTTTTCTACTTCCTTCCCTTCTTTCTGACTGATCAAGGATGGGCAGCTGGAGCTCCAGCAGCCATCTTGACTATGAACTGATGTTGAGTATAAAAGCTGTGTTCTGGGTTGGTATGGAAGAAAGGGGCAAGAAACCTTAATCCTTGATAACTCTAAGAAGCTGTAAACCAGTCTTGAACATTCTGCCTTCTGATTTTTTTTCCATAAGTAAAAATAGACTTTCTTCTATGCAGTGACTATGTAGATAGTTAACCTAATCCTGAGACACTTAAAAAAAATCAAAATTTTTAGGGACTTAGGAATATACTCTCTTTTTTATTTATAATATTTTTATTGAGATATGATTCACATACCATAAACTCATCTTTTTTTGTGTACGGTCAGGGATTGAACTCAGGACCTTGCACTTCCCAGGCAACTACTTATTCCACTGAGCCATCTCCCCGGTCCCTCATCCATTTAAAATATACAATTTAATAATGTAGTGTATTCAAAGTTATATAGCCATCATCCCTGTCTACTCTTAGAACATTTTAATTAACTCCAAAAAGAATCCCATACTCATTAGTGGTCACTCAGCTTTTACCCTAACCACTACTTTCCCCAGCCCTGACCACTAATCTTGTGCCTCCTTAGATTTGCTTACGCTGGATACTTTGTATGTGTCTGGTACAGGGTCTCAGCAGCTCAGACCTATAGTGATCCTCCTATTTTCAGCCTCCTCAGCACTGGGATTACAGGTGTGGCCACCACGCCTGGACTCGGTCACCAGCTCAACGCACCCAGGGGCGGGTCTGGTGCAGCATGAGGTGTCTCTGCACTTGCCTAAGCAGGCACTTAGACTGCTGAACTATCTCGCCAGCCCTGGATACTTTGTATGGATAGAACCATACACACATGTTCGTTTGTGTCTGAATTTATTCACTGAGCATCATAAATGAAGTTTCATCCATATTGTAGCTTGTGTGGGAGCAAAACAGATTTGCCTGTGCTGGATACTTTGTACATACTTGGTACAGGGTCTGGGGCTCAGACTCGTGGCTCATCCGTACTGCCCCCTCTGAAGAAGCCACGTTCCAAGCACTTGGGGCAGAGGGCACCTGTCGGGGCCTCCTTTCCCACCCTCTGTCAGGGTGAACCCTTTGCTTTGAGAACAGACTCTCTACACTTCATTCTTAATTCTTATAGTAGTCTTGGAACCCCAGATATCAAAAGACAAATTGAATTTAAAGAACTTAATTGGTTTTATTTTTTATTCTAAAGTCAGGCAATGCTTCATTCCATAAAATAGAAGAGTTCCAGTGAGCCAGGAAAACAGCAGCCACTTCCAAGTATTCTGAAATAAAACTATAGATGGAGCCCCACTTCCCAGAAGAAAAAGTTGATTGGTTCTTTCAAAGTTACTGTCCTTGAAAAGTAAGGAGACAGAAAAATAGAATATAAATAATTGATAGGTGTACATCAGGTGACTCCAGGTAACCTTTTTGGGGGGTCAAGTACAAGGACAGGGGCACTTCACTACAATGTCAGTTGAAGCAGGTCCCTTGAGAAGTGTGCCTATTCTCTCTGTCTGTCTCTGTCTCTGTCTGTCTGTCTCTCTCTCTGTGTCCCCACCCCCAATTCCCCTTGATTTCTTAGAAGGTCTAACAGCTTAGTTTCAGCTTGGTGACCTGGAACTTTAGTTTCAGTGACTCCACTTTGGCTTTTAGCCTGATCTGTGGATCCTACGCAGGAACCTGAACTGTAACCTCTTGTGCTGTTAATTGAACACAGGAGTGCAGAGAATCTTTCATAAAGCGGGTCCACAGGGGCATGGGCCTTAGTCAACTCTTCTGCCTTGGCTGGTTCCCAATCCTAGTGGCCCCCAAAGACTTGTCCAGGATGGGGGTTTATTGAGGTCTGTGAAGTTAGCTTTCTGTTTCTGTTATAAAATACCTGACATAATCAACTTACAAGGAGAGAAAGTTTATTCTGGCTTGCACATTTGGAAGTGGCAGCCTATGACTGGGCAGCAGCTTCATTACCTTTAGGCCTCTGAGAAGGGGCAGCATATCCTGGTGGGAGCAAGTGACAGAGGAGAGTGACTCATCCCTAGATCAGGACTCACGAAAAGAGGGTAAAGGAAGGACAGGAAGAGGCCAGGGTCCTACTATCCCCTTTGAGGGCACATCACCTTCGTATATCACTGGAACACATCCTACTGAGCCCCACTTCTTAAAGGTGCTACCATCAAGGACCTTTAGGGGACTGAGCTAAACCATAGCAATGTGTGGATGCATCATCCTGGAAGGCCCGGCAGGGAACAGCTGCCAGAAATTTATTAGGAAATAAAGAACAGAAATTTATTAGGAAACTATGCCCTATAGTTCTGGGGGAGGGACAATGGAGAGTGGTAAATTAAAAATGAGCTCCCTAGCCAGGGAGATGGCTCAGTGGAATAAGTGCTTGCCTGGCAAGCACAGGGACCAGAGTTCAATCCCCGGTTCTGCAAAAAAAAAAAAAGAGCTCCCCCCACCATACTGATGGTCATGATAGGTGGTGATTTGATTTTCTATTTAATGCCCTTATTTAAAGACACAAAAAGGCAGCAGTCATCCAGGTATTGTGGTACATACCCGTAATCCCAGCCCTCTGGGAGGCCAAGACAGAGGTATGGAAAGGTGGAGACTAGCCTGGGCAATTTAATGACTTAGCAAGAGCCTGTCTGAAAAAATAGAGGTTGAGGATGTAGCTCAGCAGGAAAGCCCTGGATTCAATCACCAGTACCTCGTCTCTTAAAAAATTGGCAGCCTTAAAGTCATCCCCAAAATGTGTTTTTATTAATTTTTAAATTTAGTTTTGTTTTTTTTTTTCTGCAGGACTGGGGCTAGAACCCAGGGCTTTATGCATGCTAGGTGTGTGCATTACCACATGGGGCTTTAAATCTGTCTTTCTGATTATAGTAAGAAAAGCATGCAGTGGAACAGGCAGGCGCTGACTCCACTTCTCACAGAGACAGGCTCTGCTCAATTAAGTGCTCGCCCTACAGTCAGTGGATGCCCTCAAATCCTACTCTGCTCCCTGCCAGGCTGCTCTGAAATGTTGGTTGCACAGAATAATTGGAAGTTGCCATTCTTTCAGAACCCTCAAGAAATTTGCAGATCAGCAACAAAGTGGCTGACACAGGGACTTGCACACAGTCTTATTTGCAGCCACCAGCTGCAGGGGGCCTCTCCCCATGGTACAAGCAAAGCCCAACCAGCAGACCCTACAAGGGATACCTGGGGCCTTGGGGAGCCAAGTGGGGACCATTTGGGGCCTACTGGAGCCCTTTGGAGCTGAGCTAAGAACTTCGCTTTGCTTTTGTAGTTCCAGAGAGAAAAATGAAAGGTGGTTCAATGTGAGATTTGCAAATCTGTGTGCATAATGGGGCTTCCAATCCAATTGAAGTCTCTGGGGCACTGATGGTGACCCTTTTAGAGACAAGAGCCCAATCTGCAACACGGACCCCACTTACTGTAAAGTGCCACTACTGCAATTAGAACTGAATACCGAGGTTTTGGTTTAGTTAAAAACAATCACACATTAGCATCTTTGGTCTTAAAAGCAAATGAGATGTGTGCCATAGGTTTCCCACCGTTGCTCTGGAACATGGCAGCAGGCCCCAGGGCAATCTGTTTCTTGTGGAGGAATCGCCACTAACTGGTGGAGGCGCAGGCTTTTTCCTAAAGTCTAAGTTTCTGCAGACAGATAAACATTGAGCACCGAGGCAGAACGTGGAGGGCAGCCGGTCTCCAAGGCTGTGGGAGCTTGGGGTGGGGATGTGCAAGGACAAACAGCTAAGTTATTCCTGCAACCTGATGTTCCCCAAAGGAGCAGAAGGCAGATGGAAATGCATTTCTGTCATCGTCCCCCATTGTGACGAGCACAAAAGATGAGAACTCATGACTGGCCTGTTTTCTTCGGAGGCTGCAGGGTGAGAAGCTTTGTGTAGGACTTCTGGCAGGTCACTATTTGGGGGCAGAGTGGGGCAGGTTGTGCTTTGGGTCATTGGTTCCTAAAGATTGATATGTTTTATTTTATTTGTAGCACCGGAAATTAAATCCAAGGACCTTTTTACTGAGCTATGTCACCAGGGTCCTACTAAGTTGCACAAGCAGAATTTGAATTTGTCATCCTCTAGCCTCAGCCTCTGAGAATGAGATTACAGGTATGGCCATTGCACCTGGCTCACATTGATAGCTTAAGCTGTAATTGCTCCCAGCCCAGTCTGGCATAAATCTGGAAGTGGGAGAGAGGAACAGAGGAAACCAGAATCCACTTGATCCTATTTTGTGAGATGCCAACAGGTGAGCAAGGTGAGGGTGGGAAGAGGAGAAGATGGAGATGGGTAGGACTGGGTCCCCTCTGTGATCTTGCCTGTGCTGAGGAATCTGGCCGCCTGGGTGAGTGCAGAGGAGGAGTTCTCCTCACAGAGGAATAAAGAATGGCTTTCTGGAGAAGGAGCCATCTGGCCAGGTCTGGAAGAAAAGATGGGTCTCATGGAGACATCCAGACAGAAAATGGAGCTCAGAAAGTCTGAGAAGCTGATATTTGTGTGAAAATGGACTGTCAGAGAGGAATCAGGAAGGAATAACATCTTGGAAATACGCTAATGAGGGCAGTGCAAGTGGGGACCACAGTCTTCTTACACTCACTCACTCCACTGGCAAAGCATAAGGCATCTGACATCATCATGGATGACGAAGATTGAACAACTCAGCCACAGTTGGTGATGCACAAATTGCTACAGGCACTCAGAGAAGAGTGAAACACTGTCTTGCCAGCTGAAGTTTCCCCAGAGCCCGCAGTTCTGTTTCCAGGTACACACAAGCTTCAGTGGATCCTAGCAGCTAACAGGAAGCCACATAAATGTTCCCCAGAAGGTGGGAGACATAGGAACTGAGTGTTAGTCACACTGTGGAACACACTATGACAGTGAGGGTGAGCCCAAGAGCTTCCCATCCTTGGAAGATTCCGGGCCAACTCACACTGGCAGAAATTGCATCACAGGCCCAAGCCTGAGTCAGCCATTTGGGCCAACTGGACAGAGATGCACATTGCTACTGAGAGGTGAGGAGGCGCCCTCCTGATCCATGAAGTTTGGATCTGGGTCAGACAGGGTTGGCCCCCAAGGGAGATGGGGGAACAGGAAGGACATTGTTGGCATCTTTCTCAGGACCCTTGCATGGCTTTTAACAGGTTCATATGCCCTC
>NW_004524698.1:7909344-7931844 GCF_000260255.1 Octodon degus
AAAAAAAAAAAAAAAAAAGAAAAGAAAAGAAAAGAAAAGAAAAGAAAAAAAGAAGAAGAAGAGCTGAGGATTTGGCTCAGTGCTTCAATGTCCAGCAAAACACAAACACACACACACACACACACACACACACACACACCATGTGGAAAAACTGCTGCCTCAAATCCTCTGCTGCACATTGACCCAGGCATCAACACTTGCCCAATTAAAATAAATCTGTAAAGTATGCTCAGCACAGTACTCATGGTTCCAGTTACAAGTTGTAGACAAGGGCTGGCAAGATAGCTCAGTGGACTAAAGCATCTGCTTAGGCAAGCTTAGGCAAGTGCAGGGACAGTAGTTCAATTCCAGGCACCACATGCCACACCAGCCCCGCCTCTAGGGCACACTGAACTGGCCACAGAATCCAGGCAGGTGTGGTGCACACCTATAATCCCAGCACTGGGGAGGCTGAAAATAGGAGGATCACAATGAGTCCGAGTTGCTTAGTGAGACTCTGTAACAACAAAATACATTTTTAAAAAAGTTGTAGACAGTCTTAGTATTCTTCAGTTGCTCAGGACTGATTTAAGATGGTGATAGGTCCTTGTCTTGGAATACTATACAGCCATGAAGAGGTGTGTAGTCAAGCTCCATAAGGAGACTTGCCCATGATGTAATATTAAGTGAAGAAAATAGATCGCCAAATAGGATAGAAGGTTCAATACTAGTTTTGCAAAAAGTATGTCTAAGCAAAAATACCATTGATTTGCAAATGCACAAAGTGGATTCAACTGTACTTATTCCTGGCAATCAGGCTAATTTTCTAGTCTGGGGATTCTTTTGTAGTCTCTCTTTTTTTCTTCTCCTCCTTCTCCTCCTTCTCCTTCTTTTTCTTCCTCCTCCTCTTCCTCATTCTCTTTTTCCTCTTCCTCCTCTTCCTCTTTCTTCTCTCTCTTCTTTGAGACAGGGTCTCACAAGGTTGGATAGACTGATGAATTCACTATGTAGCCCAGGCTGGTTTTGAGCTCAAGGTCATCCTTCTGCCTCAGCCTCCTGAGTGGTGGGATTATAGGTGTGCACCACCACACCTGGTCATGTGTAACTTCTGTGGCTCTTTAAATGTTTAGTTATAATAATCAGAGTGATTCTGTGCCAGGTTCTAGCCTGGCCAAGAGCCCTTCTGCAGGTGACACTGGAGCCCTCTCAAATACCCTGCTGAGGTGCAAATTGCTTGGAGCCTCCACTTCCAGGTGAGAAAACAGAACTCAAGAGAGTTGAGAAGTCAGAAGTCACAGAGTTAAAGCCAACCCAGATAGCCATGTTCCTGTCTGGATGCTGACTGAAGGTGTATCGGTCACTTTCCTCATTTGGGACAAAATAGCCAACACCACAACTTAAAGAAGAAGGGGTTTGCTTGGCTCCATAGTTGATTGGCTCTGAGGCAGGAAGGTGTGGTAGAAAGTCCTGGGCAGAGAGAGCTGCTCTGTCTCAGCAGTCAGGAAGCAGAGAGAAAAGGGAGGAGTCACAGAGGGAATTAAATCTTTCCAGGTTTTGGAGAGAAAACACTCTCTCAGGCTTTCACAGAGAGCACATTGGCCAAGCAATGGCCGTGACTCATCCACATGGCTGACACTGACAAAGGATCTCAGGATGAGATCACAGGACAAAGGATCACAGGATCTCAGGATGAATCCTGAGGGGATTTCACTGACCTTATCAGACCCAAAAGCTACAACTCTTGTTGCATAGGTCTTGCTTTATCTTGGTCTTAACCATCCAGCAGAAAGTATAAAAACGAAGTATAAGAAGTAAAGCCATGATGTGATGTTGAGCTGTAGGGGATTCAGGTCAACAATTTCTGACACTGAGAGGCAAGCGGAAGACCCAGTACTATTATGGACTACTGGACTCTTTTAGAATATTTTGCTGAGTTAACACAGGTATAATATTCAAATGACAGAACTAAACAAAAAGGGGATACAGTTGAATGTCCATCTTGTATCTGTGTATTCAAAATGGTTAGGATAGATTAATAGTTGCATTCTCTTAATGAATACAGGGATTTGTTCTAATAGTGTTTGTAAATAGGATATCATGTTTGCATCTTATACAGCAAATAACCACTAGGAAGAGAGTATGTAATGTGTTAATTATTGGAACTGTCCTACCAATTTGATTTGAAACTGTCTCATTGCTATATGTCTCTCAATAAAATTATGGAAAAAACATCTTTCCAGGTTTAATTTCCTGCAGTCCAGGCCCCACCTCCCAACAGCAAGCGAGCTATGGCACCCCCAGATCCAATCACCTCCACTCACAAGTCTCTGTGGGCATAAAGCTTTGGGGGACCTCCAGAAGCCATAACATGAGGCTACCTCGCCCCTTGGAGTAAATGGGGAGTGGCACGCACCCCTGCCCTGCCCAGGAGAGCCCTTTCCTTTATGCAGTGTGGCTGAAGCCCAGTCTGAAACACAGAGCTGTTCTGTTTGAGGAAGGAAGATAAAAAGCTCCCTGCTCTTCTTCTGCCATGGTCCCCTGCCCATCCCCCAGAGACCCATTTTTAAAACCCCTCAGCCAACTGCCCTCCCCGCCATATGCCAGGATTCTAACAACAGCGCTTCCACTCAGAGATGGAGTGTGGTGTGTCTCCCGGCAATCTCACAGTGACGTTTGATTCCTATGGTGAGAGATTTCAAGGGTAGAAATTTAGGTTTGTTCCTATGTTGAGAGGTGGGGCTCTGGGAGACGAATGGGACCAGCCAAGGTCATCTGGTGGAGCCTCCGTGACAGAATCCTGGTGGCCGAGTAAGGAAGGGAGAAAGTGCAGAAGTGACACACTCCTTGCCTTCTCCCAGAAGGCACGCCCAGACCCAGGCCCTCGGCCTTGGGCCAGAACCAAGACCCGAACAAGCCTCTTTCCTTCATAACTCACCCAGTGCATGACATGGTGTTATTAGTAACAGAAAGTGGACTAAGACAGGGTCTAAAACAGGAAAAAACAAAAATGTGTCATTAGTCCATTGAGAACGAGTGAAGAGCCCAGCTTTAAAAAAAATGTGTCAAGTTGCTCCTGATTTAAACTCAACAAACAGAGGAAGCCATTTTCTTGGAGAAAAAGCTTCTGTGTGGGAGACACCCCCAGTTTAGTGCACGCAATTTTGACCAAAAATCTAAACTCTCAACATTACTGGCCAGGAATATCACATGCTTCCACCCCCACTTCCCCACTCCCACACCCCACAACCCTCTACGCACTCTCATACCCCCCCTTTCCATCTCACACCCTCATACCTCACCCCCACACCTTGAACCCATGGCTCCACACACCCCAAAATCCTCTATACCTGCATACCCCTACACATATCCCACACTCCCATCCATACCCCATACCCACATTGCCATCCTCTCACTGACACCACCACCCCTATACATACACACAGTGCTCCCCACTCTCCAACACCCTTCCACACACATCCATACACATTCACACCCCCTTGCTGACCCATATACACACACTCTACACATCCCCATCCCACAGTACCCCATAGCCCCCACATTCTTTGCATCCCCCACACCTATGCATACACACACACACTCACATACCACACACATGCTGTTCTTTTGTATAGCTCTCCATTAAAACAAGGTAGCAATTTTTGCTTGCAGCACCAAGATAGGGCCCAGCATAACTAGATGCTCAATAAGTACTTGTCAAATGAATAAATGAACATATAAATGAACCAACAAACACAAGCTTAACCGATGGACATTCAGGCACCAACTAACAGTCCTTAGCCACACTGGCATTGAGCCCAGGATAGGGAAAGCAGGCTGAAGAGAGCCGAAAGCTGCTCCTGTCCCATCTGGCTATGAGCTACAGCCCTATGTACCTCCTGGCTCCTGCCCCACCCCCCGGTGCTGTGGGCCCATAAATCATATTGTTGGATGGTTTTCAGCCCAGCTTTCCTGGGGTGACATCTCAGGTGGGGACAGGAACCTATCCCGGAAGGGAAGCCCACCAGTACATTCAGGGGTCTTCATAGCATGCATGGAAAACTCCTCCTCCTGACAAATGAGTGTGGGGGGGCAGCCAAGCAGGCAGTAGGAGCAGGGGTGGGTTGGGAAGGAAGCAGGAGCAGGAGTGTGTGTGTGTGTGTGTGTGTGTGTGCGCAGGAGTCAGCCCAGAAGAGCTCCCTGAAGCCAAGACTGAAACTATGAAGCAAAAGATCAGGATAACATAATAACATACAGCCCTAAATTTTATCTCATTGAAACAAATATCCATAGACCAACCGATATAAATAAATGCATAAGCAAATGGGGAAGAAAGGATAATTTTTTCTTAGATTTCCATCTAAATGTAGAAACAATGAGGGCAAGAAAGGCACCGTTTCAATGCCACAAAGATAACTGTAAGCAAAGCCAAGGTCGAAGAAGAAGCTAAACTTACACAGTTGTAAAATGCCCCCATATTTATTAATTACAAAGGGAAAAATCGTAACTTCTCAGTGCAGAAACACAGCAGACACCACTCTCCCCACTTCCAAGTGGTGACATGTTAGCGTCACAGCGGGTACACAGTGACACTGTAACCCTCCCACGTCATCCTTCCAGCACGCCACGTGTTCCGGTAAATGCATAACTTCCAGCTAACTGGGGAAACAAACACGTTCTGATTGAACAACATTTTACCAAATACCCGGAGAGCACTCTTCAAAAATCTCAAGGTCATGAAATAAGGAAAGGCTGAGGCCCTGACAGCTAAAGGTTGTGTGCGTTTGGGAAATAAGCAAGCACATTGATCAGGAACGAGCAAACCACAGTCTGTGGCCAACCTGGCCCTTGGCCAGCTCTTGTAAAGTTTCCCCAAACATGGCTGCTCCCACCTGTTGCCTAGCCAGCTGGGGCTGCCTTCCTGCCACCACCTGGAGCCGGGTGATTGCAATAAAGATCGGGTGGCTCTCAAAGCTGAGCATATTTATGAAAAGCTCGCTGACTCCTGCAGCAAGGAGAAACTTGGTAAAATCCAAATCAAGTGTTTCTGAACAATATTTCAACAACATGAACTTGCTAATTGTGAGAACCAGACCAAGAGTCTTACAGAATGTCTCTCTCTGCCCCCTGTGTCTCCTGTAGATTTCCCTATGTCTCTTACAGATAGAGATCTGAGAAAGCTGAGTGAAGTTATATGGAACCTCTCAGTACTATCTTTACTGTTTCTCTGTAAATCTAGAATGACTTCCTCCCCTCCCAAATAAAACACACGAGGTGTCTGGGCAGGAGAGAGACTCTGGCAAAGAGCGCCAGGCTTCGAGCCACCCAGGGCTTGCTGTATTGGATGAGGGGTTCATCTTAATCAGTTGCAAGAAACCAAAGACCACTCCAGGCCACTCGGAGCAGAAGGAACCATCTTGAGCTGAGGGTGTAGGTGCAGTTGCCCCTGTGGAGCCTAGACCCCGGGACCTGATACCAGTGTGTGTGTGTGTGTGTGTGTGTGTGTGTGTGTGTGTGTTACAGATTCTTTTTTTGTGTTTCCATTTCTTCCTTTTCCTCCTCCTTCTCCTTCTCCCTCTCCTCCTTGGAGATCCTAGGGATGGAACTCAATACACTCTACACTGAGATGCATCCCCACTCCCTTTTAGTTTTTGTTTCGATACAGGATTTTGCTCAATTGCTCAGGCTGGGCTCATACTTACCATCCTTCTGCCTCAGCCTCTCGAATAACTGGAATTAAGAGTATGTGCTACTGTACTGGCTTCTCTGTGGGCATCTCCTTTTTTCTCCCCTCCCCTCTTCTCTTGTCCCCTCCCCTTCCTTCTTCTCCCATCCTCCTTCTTTATTTCAGTTACTCTTATTGTTGGGACAAAATACCCAACACCTAAAATTAAGAAAGGAAAGGTTTGTTTAGCTCAGTTTGTGGAGGTTTCAGTCCATATGGAGCTGGCTCCAAGGGAGATTGGCACATGCAAGAGTGCAGCAGCTCATGATGGCAGAAAACAGCAAAACAGAAGAGCAAAAGGGCAGGAGCAGCAGCAACAGTGGCTACAGAGAGCAAGTGGCTCCCGTATGTTGCCCTCAGGCTCTCTGCCCCAGGCTGGGTGTAGCACTCACACCCATAATCCCAGCCTTGGATCATGAATCAGTCACAAATTCCAGACTGCATGAGGCTTTGGTGGGGGGAGCCACTAGACACAAACCATAACATCCTCCTTTCTCTCTCTGTCCTATCCCTTCTTCCTCTCCCCCTCCTTCTCTCTCTCTCTGTCCTTTGTCATTTTAATGACCTCTGAATATCTCTCAGTATTTCTCTTGGATTTATATGTGTCCCTGTCTCTCCTGTGTCTCCTGGTGTAGTTATGAAGGTCACTATCTCTCTCTGCCCCATTCCTGTAGGTTTCCCTGTATCTCTTCCTAGCCTTCCACTGGTCCCTCTACTCTGTGTCTCCCTAACATAATGGCCACAGCACCTAGGGTGGCAGCACTAAAGAATCAAAATCCTAGTGTCATTTCTGGTCCCAAATCTATATTCACTGACAGAATCTGGCTGGCTCCTCCTAGGTCAGAATCATAGTGATCAGTGGTGACAGGCCCATAGGACACAACCTAAACTCTGGGGCCTACAGTTGTGGGGGAGGGAGACTATGACAGCAGAGCATACCCAGGCTGGCCCAGCCAACACTGTGCTGGAGCAATGATCAGTTGGGCAAGAGGGCGAATGGTGTGTTGGAGGGCAGAGAAAGCAGTGGTCCATTGATCATCCTAGCTTCCTAGGGTTTCAAACAACACTTATTTATTTTCTATTTAGAAGGCCAGGAGTCCAAAGTGGACAGGCAACATTGCATTCCTTCTAGAGACTCTGAAGACTATCAACATGCCTGCTGTCTGTCTGTCTGTCTGTCTGTCTGTCTGTCTGTCTGTCTGTCTGCTGTCTCTGGCTTCTTTTTCTATCCCCACATCTTCTGTGATCTGAGCCTCTTCCTCCCTCTGATAAGGACACTTGTGATAACACTGCCCTTCCCTGATAACCCAGGAGTCCCCCCACTCAAGCTCCTGATGTAACCACACCTCACAAGTCCCTTTGCCACATCCTAATGTAGCTGTAAAGTCCCAGGATCACTGCTTGGTGAGGGTAGCAGGAAGAGCAAAAGCAGGGCAATGTACTGTGTTCTGGCTGTTTCTCCTGAGCACTGGGAGTGGTAGGCAAACGAGAAACCTAGAGAGCTAGACTCAGGGATGACAAAGGGAGGGGGCAGGACCGGCAGGAGCCTGAGTCTTCTCTGGGTCCTGTTCTCCCAGCTTCATCACTCAGCATGCCCAGAGCCTTAGCAGTGCCATGCCCACCCCCATTTACAGATGAGGAACATGAAGGTTGCTTAACCCCTTGCCTGTAACATCACCTACAGAGAAGAGGAGATATGCTCTGGTGCCAGTTCACATAGCAGACACCATGTTTGGAGCCTAACAGAGAGAGATCCATAAGAAGCCAGCTCAAATATGCCCATTGCGCAGATGAGTAAATCAAGTCTCAGTGAGTTAAAGTGTCACCAACTAACATCACAAAACAAGAAAGGGGCAGAGATAACTCAATATCCCTGATGCTTTTTTTTCATGACAGTGTAGCTATACTAATGCCATTTCCATCTTTGTACAAGACCTTCCCATTTACCAGATAGATGGGCAAGCTGTTGTCTAGCTGGTTATTTTCTCAGGCATCCACACAAGTCTGGGGTGGAGATGGGAGGCCAGAGGGAAGCACTTCTCTGTAGGGGGCAGGTAAATGTGTCCCTGTTGGGAATTTTCTACAGGGACCTGTGACTGAGCTATTTCAGGAAACTTCAATTTTCTATAGCAGGGGCACTCAGGAGGTAGGTGTGTCTGTGTTTGTTTTTTACCCCTTCTCTCCAAGATATGTTTGGCAAGAGCATATGAGCTGTAAATCCTCCCTCCAACCTGCCTCTGTGGCACAGCGTGTCCCTGAGGACACCAAAGGTCGCCAGACGCTTGCAGGGCCAGGTTTAGCTGGGCCAGGGCCAGGTTTAGCTGGGCACCAACACTGAGCACAAAACCTTCCACAATACCATCAGCAGCCACGTCCCTGGGACAGGTAGGTGTCCATTGGTGCTAGGCCTGGCAGACTCCCAGGAAATCCAGTCTTGCTGAGCTCATTAGCGTCCCCACGGAGGAGCCACAATAAGCAGGGCCTGCAGGCCCCACCTCCACCTTTGCTGGCTCCCCCGGCTAAGGCTTCCTGGACAAGAGGAAGAGAACAGCTCAGACTTTACCCAACATTTCACCTGAACAAAGAAGCTGCCCAGAGAGGAGACGGTTCACCCAGAAGATGGACCCTGCCTGGCCACGGGCAGACCATGGGGGATGGCCTGCCATGCTTGTCTCACTCCTGTCTGACTTGGTCTCTTGAACATCCAGTCACTTGCACTTTGAGGAGTGTCCCTCACAGAGAAGCAAAATGATGGGGGTGGGGAGGGTTTTGCCTGTGGAACCCAGTGGGGCTCGCTGGGACCACATCTCCAAAGCAGGCCTGGCCCCCTGACCTCCCCATGTCACTTTATCTTGTTTTCCCAGTGTGGTTTCTAACTTGCTGTTCCATCTTCCTGAGAAGTGTCCATGTCACCAACAACCGAGTCTGCTGCCTCTGGTCTTGGCTGTGCCGGTAACTCAGGAAATCTCCACTGATCACAGGCGGGTCTCTTCGCTCCCTCTCTGGGCCCAACAAGCCCCCACATGATGGGACTGACTGTCCATGTCCTGGCACTGGGACTTGAGCTACTTGCTCCCTAGATGGTGCCGCTGGACTCCCAAAACCCGCTCCTGTCCAGACTCAAAGATCCTCCAAATGGGGAAGGAAGAGGTGGAGGCAGGGGTGGGAGGAGGGTGGAATGGTCCTTTATGAGGTGTTTAGGCATCCCAGACATGGAACACTATGCCCATTGTCTTCATTTTTCCTTCCCCATGAGCCCATGAAGGCTTTTCCTGCCCCATTTTAGAGCTGGAAACAGAGCCTGAACGAGGCAGGTGAGACAACTCCCCAGGCTGCTGTGGACACTGGCAACAGCATCCGTGATGTCCTGTATCAGCACTTCTACCCTCCCTGCTCAAGACTGTGCACTCAGCACCCATGATTCTAGACTTCCTCGGGAGCATCTTGAGCTGGGTCCAGGCTCAGCTATGACACATCCCAGGCCCAGGGCAAGCACTGCCGCCTCACAAACCTTCAGTCCCTTTATCTAAAAAATGTGAGTGCTTGTGTCCACTTTAAAAATGGAAAATTAAGGCCACATATAGCAGATGCCCTGTAGGTCCTCAATAGATGTCACCCCTGAACCCAGTGTCATTTTTGAAGTTAGCCATTGTTCTCCTCCTCAAATATTGTACTTGGTAAGGGGCAGGTCTGGCCCTACCCAGCTATTCTCCTTAGGCAGGTGATCCTCAGCCTCTTGGGGACACTCAGGGCAGGACATAACCACACACATGCCCCAGGCCCCTGAGAGAACCCTGACAAGACAGCGGTGATCCTCAGGGCTCGTAGCAGTAGGAGCTGTTTGTGTCCCAAGGCTGAGGGCAAAAAAGATGCAGAAAGGAACCTGGGATTGCTGTTGGGCAGAGGGCACAGCACCGCTTGGCCCACCTGATCTGGGTGTGTCCCACTGTCATCCCTCCTGTCAGCAGCCAGAGCTGAGGGCCAGCCTTTGGGCAGAGGTGCTGGGCAAGGTGGGCACACATGCGCTGCCCATGGCAATAACTCTCCCCTCCTCCCAGATCACTTGCGGTCCTTTGAGTTCCCTGCCTCCGTAGAACAGGTGGCTCAGCCGAGCTGCCAGTGCAAGGCATATTTTTCTCCTCTGCCATCCGCCTGCTTTCCTTAAGCCCCATTTCAAGTCTGCAATGTTAATTGAAAAGCAGTGGTTGCCAAATTGCCCTCCAAGCAGAGTGCAGCGTGGAGAGAGGTAGCAACATGCCTGGGCCTCAAGCTGATGGCTTGGGAGGAGAAGAGAGCAGGCCCCAAGGGGGTCACAGAGGGACGTGGCTAGATGCAAATGCTCTCCTCTGGCCTCTCATGCAGGCACATGTTCTTTCCTCACCAATGCCCCTGAAGTCGAGTGTGAACATAAGAAGTTGATTTTTTCCTGGTTGTATTTTTAAAACCTCTATTCGGATGGCCTAGCTTCATTGCTATTCTGGGCACTCTAGCCTTGTTTTCCGGCTGCTCCTGATAAATAAGCCGAGGCAGGCAGACCAGAGAGACACCTGTCCTCCCTGGCCTGCTGCCAAACCCACGCTCTTCCTGTGTTTGCTTGACTCAGTCTCCTCCCTAGTGAGACTCATTGGCTCCATTTCACTGGCTAGGAAGTCAAGGTTCAGGAAGACATGAACACTGTGCACTTGGACAGCATGCAGGAGAGCTATAGCTTAACCTGGGAATGGCTGGAACAGAAGCTCTCTGCCATCCTTTGCCTCTTGCGGGCAATGGGACCTTTGACCAGTCCTGCTTGCCATCCAGGCCTGGCCCAGACCAACACCAACACCTCATCAGCAGACATTCAGTCCTACCAGGGAAGGGAGAAGATGCTCACTTTGGTATTCATGGCTCAAGCTCCCTAACCTGAGCTACACAGACCTCCCTGTAGAACCACAAGGTCTCCTGTGAGCCATCGGAGAATGTTGGTCAGTGCATGGATAGAGTCACTGGGAGTATTCTGCTCTGGTCTGTAGCAAGCTCTGCAGACTGCTGTGGGCTCTGGGCTCATTCGTGCTTGTTTGCTTGCTTGCTTGCTTTCTCTTTCCTCACGTACTAGAGATAAAACTCAGAGCCCTACACATGTCAGACAAGCACCGTACCACTGAGTTGCATCACAGCCCTTTGTTTTCAGGCAGGGGCTCACTAACTTGCCCAGACTGGCCTCAAACTTGCAATCCTCCTACCTCAGCCTCCAAGGTAGCTTACAGGTATGCACCACTGTGCCCAGCTAATAGGTTTTTGAGGTTTATCTGTGTTGTAGCATGAGCCAGGACTTACCCATCTGGCTGAATGATACTCCACGATATGGGCATACTGTGTGCTGTCCCTCCTGTTGGGGGACAGCTTGCTTGCCTGCCCCCTTGGCTGTAATAACTGTGCCATGGCTGTGTTCAAGTTCATGCTCAAAGCCCTGCTGTCAGCTCTTTTGTGTTGCTACCCAGGCAGGCAATGCTGGACCATGTGTTAAACTCTGCGTTCACTTTTCAAAGACTAGAATTGTTTAATCTACGTTTGTTGAGATGACAGACCAACCCTCTCCCATTGTCTGCTCTCTTCTGTGACATCATTCCTGGCTTGAGTTGCAGACAAATGGCTCCTTGGGCCAGGGGTACTGTGAATGGCAGTGCAGGGACCTCACTCTTCCCAAGCACCGTGTGGAGGATAATGGCCTTGCCAGGTCACTGTGACTTTTGGCAGTGAACCACCCTGCACATTCCTGGGACCTTTTCCAAGTGGCAACCCCAACCCTTCCTGCCCACAGGCCTCAGCTCCCATGGTCACACATGGGAAAGGGAAAGAAATGTCCTTTCTTCTTTCTGGGTGCTTCAGTGTTTGTGGTCTCCTTTGAGGAGCTTGTTCTGGGTGGGCACTTGGGAGACAAGGCATCCATATGGAAGAGTGCCCAGGCTGTCCAGCCAGGGTAAGGGGAATAGGAGAGCACAAAGACAAGTCTCAGGGTTCCCGATGGTGGACCCCACACTGACTGCTTCCCCTCTCACCCTAGGGCGTGCTTGCCTGTGAGGGCTACTGGAAAATGCAGCAAAAAGGTAGCATCAGAACCAAGTCTGAAGGATGTCAGGAAGCAAGCACCGTGGGGGGCTGGCAGAAAGGAGGGAACAACCAGTGCAAAGGTGGCTGGGATGAAGTGAACAGACAGAAGGAAGAACAGGCTTTCAACCGGGGCAGGGGGGTAATGGCATGGGGTGGGGGACTCTGTCTTCATCCTAGAGGCAGGGAATACCCCAAGGGAGGGGCGTGCAGAGGGGGCACGGCTCCATCTTCTGTTTGACCCTGTGATCACAGGAATGCAAGTAGCAGGACCCAACAGGAAGGGAGCAAGAGACCAGCTTGGTGTCATTCAAGCCCATCGGGGCTGGGCGGTGTTTTGCAACCAGGTTCCTTGAGGACAGTGATGGGCAGTCTAGAAAAGGTGAACCAGGAAGGCAGGGTAGGACAGTAATTAGGGATACAGGGTACAGGTTCCCTGACTAGCATGGGCCCTGTGGACCAACCTATGTGTCTTTCTGAGTCTCAATTTCCTGCCCTACCCCTAATCCACACCAAAAAAAGAAAAGTATGGTAGATAAGATGCAGGCTGGCATGGATGTGCACAGGTCTGATTCTGAGGCACATGTGCTGACACTGCACTACAACCCCAGGGGAGGCATGGGAGCCTGAGTGGGGCTCTGGTCACCCTACCCCAGGCTTTGTCCTCCTCAGTGTCTCCAGGACTCACAGCAAGTGACCACAGTGCTTGGATCCTAGCTGGGTGGCCTCCTCTCCTGTGATTTCAAGCAAGGACTATCTTTGCTTGTCCCCGCTGAATCTGGTCCTGATTTGAGCACTGCCTACCTGTTTTACCACAGGAAGACATCACATGGTCTTCTTTGGTGTCTTGCTGAGTTGAATTTGCTTTGGGTTCCAACTTGACACTGAGATTCTTTTTGTTTTGTTTTTAAGCTTTGTCTTCTGGATTTAGAACTTCTAAGCTGCCTTTAGGAAAATGTGTCTCCTGTTCCCATTTTTGACTGGCTGCCCACCACGGTGGCAAGGGTGGGGGAGGGTGGGCTTGGCAATCTCCCCAGAACCCCATGGGGGGATAGGTGCACAGTTCTTGTACGAAGGGGCTGGTGGTGGTGCTGATAGCAAAGCCTGGGCAGAGGGGAGCAGCACCTGTCCTCATAGTGGCTGAGCGGAACTTGTCCCCTACCCAGAGGCTACCTCACACTCCTCTGGGCCAGTCGGGGTCTCCTCTCTGCAGGACTTCCTCTCTGTGCCTATTGCTGGCACCTCACTGACCTTGGGACAGAGTGGGCGCTTGGCTCCTTCTCTAAATGAGTGGGCAGCATGTCAGGAAAGGCTTTGTCCTGACAGGCCCCGCTGTGTCCGAGCAGTTCGGGGAACAGCCGAACATTAACATGGAACCTGCAGCTGCACAAGGACAATGATGATTATTATCACCCCTGAGAGAAGATAATCACCATGACCTACTTAGGAGAGCTGTTGGAACTAATGGCATTGAAGAGCTGTGAAAATAGCAAGTGTTGAGTGGGAGCTGCCCCCAGCTCTGGGCTGAATGGTCCTCTGAGCCCCAGCCCCCATCCTGCTGTGTGGGCAGAACCTTAGCAGCGCTCCTGGGCAGTAGTGACCCGAAGGCCTGTGGCTGCCCTGGGCCACAGCTCTGCCCTTGGCAAGTGTTCCCTACACTTAAAGGAGTGGGGGATGTGTTTAAGACCAGACCCCTGGGCTTTGTGCTTCTGCACATAAGGGCAGAGATAAAGTCAGGCATTTCACAGGCAGGCCCTGGAGCCAGCACCTGAGCGGGATCACGTTTGCTGTCTGTCTCTGTGGGAGTGCTGGGGGTGGAACCCAAGACCTTGGACATGCTAAGCCGCTGCTCTACCATTAGACTATACCCCACATCCCTGAAATGGAACCAGACTCCACCCATCCTCTTTGTATTTTCATCCCTTGTTTTAAAATATCAAATACAACAAATATGCAGCCACAACTAAATAAATAATAATAGGACAAATATCCTTGAACTCATCAACAAACTTGCATCCCCCAATCCACCCCAGATCAGGGTGCAACCCCATGTAGACCAGACAAATGCTCTGCCACTGGCCATACCCCCAACCTTCATCGGCAAGCTTTACTTTCATGGCTGTCACCATCCTTTAGAAGGAATTCAATACAGTGGTGACTCCCGATACTCCTCCACTCCCACCCTTGGCCGGCTGATCCCCCAGAAGTGACTGCTCCCTGTTGCAGGCATTTGCTTGTCTCATGAACATTTGGTACTTTTACTCCTATACACAGGCACATCCATAAATGTTACTGCAGATTGTTCTGGGGGTTATAAACATTTTCCCCACTCCACATTGGAACCCTGTCCTCTGTAAGGTTACCATCAAGTTCTTGTTCATTCATGCACACTTCTGCCTGGACTCATGGAATGACTGTGCTGCAGCTTGTCCATGTCTCCACTGATGGGTGCTAACTTGTCCCTTAGTTTTCACTGGGTTATGGCCTGGATCTTAAATGTCTCCCAGAGCCCTGTGTGCTAAAGTCTTGGTCCCTGGCCTGTGGCACTATTGGGAGGTGGTAGAAACTTTAGGAGGTAGGGCCTAGTGGAAGGAAGTTAGGTCGCCAAGAGTGTGCTTTGGCAGGGCGGTTATTGAACTCTGGCCACTTCCTGTCTCCCTCTCTGCTTCCTGGCTACCATGAGGTAGGTGGCTTCCTTTCCACACACTTCCCATTCATGATGTGCTGCCGTCACAGGCCCAAAAACAGTGGGACCGAGTAAGCATGATGTCAAACCATGAGCCACAGTAAACCATGCTCCCTGTTAAGTTGTTTATCTCAGGCCCAGAATACAGACTGACATTCCTGGGATGCCAGCACTGATCTGAGTCCTCTGAAAGCCAGGTAGGCAAGGGCATGGCACAGGCAACTGGAGTGAAGCGGGTGCAGTGAGGTGAAGTCAGAAAAGTCTCACCGATAGCTGATGTGCCGTCCCAAGTCACCCCATGATTTGGTGGTTTAAAACCAGTCACCTTTATTCCTCACAGTATCTCTGAGTCAGGAGTCCAGGGAGGGGTTGGCTGGTGGTTCTGGCTTGGGTCTCTCTGAGGTTGCAAGTTAGTCACTGATGAGGGTCATAGTCATCTGAAGGCAATTTGTTTCCATATCCAAACACACATCTCTGGGCTGGCAAGATAGCTCAGCGGACTAAGCACCTGCTTAGGCAAGGGCAGGGACCGGGGTTCGATCCTAGCATCACATTCTGTGCTGTCTGTGCCCCTGGGCACACTGAACAGGGACTGAGTCTGGGTGTGGTGGTGCAGGCCTATAATCCCTCCCCACTGAGAAGGCTGAGACAGGAGGATCACTACAAGTCCAAGCTGTATAATTAGACACTGTACCAAATACAGACAGAGAGAGAGAGAGAGAGAGAGAGAGAGAGAGAGAGAGAGAGAGAGAGGTTTCTCAGCAGTGCAATGAAGAGATAGGAAGGATCTCTAAAGACATGGAGAGGATAAAGGCAGATGGGAAAATCCTCTAATCTGAGACAAAGAAAGCTGAAGTTTTTATGGATTTTTGGTAGGGGCGGAGTTAGAGGGTCAGTTTCAATTACATGTAAGCAGCTGACTGGGGTCTCTCTCTCCTGTGTGTGTGGAAAAAGTGAGAGGAAATTGTATTCAGGGCTGGAGTGAGAAGAAGGAGGAAGTGGTCATTGGAAAGATAAGCTGTTGTTTTAAGGGCTTCAGCCATATTTAGATGACCACCATAATAATTTAGCACTTTATATTGGGTCTAGAAACATCTCTGATTGAGGCAGGAGGCCTCAGAGCCTCTCTGGGGCTGCCTAGGGTCCTCACAGTGGGGTTGGTGGCTTCCCAAGGGGAGATCCACAAAAGGAGGGCTGTGCAATGCTCAGAAGCCTCAAACTATCACCTCCACTTTATTGCCCTGGGAACACAGGCCAACCTGGAATCAGTGTGTGCAGGGACTCCCGGGAACATGACCATCAGGGAACTATCTTAGAAACAGGCTGTCCCAGAAACAAGTAGGCCTGCGTGGAGCAGGTGGCCACCATGAGCACTCGTAGCTCAGCTTCACAAGGGTCCTGGGAAGAACTAACAGAATACAGAGAACAGAGATGGGATTGACACACAACTGTCATTCCCCTGAGTATGCTAGCCCTCATCAATTCCAGGCTGCACTGAGAGAATTAGAGGGACCCTGTATGCAGGCAGAGCAGCAGAATTAAGACAGGCTGAGAGGTGTGTGCAAGAAGCCTCTACCACAGGGCGGGTTCCTTCACAGACCCCACACCTGCAATCCAACCCTGCAGGGGGCCCAGGAAATGGCTCCCTGAGATTCTGCTTCCTGATATTCACACTTGTGTAATCCCTCACCTTGTGGGTAGACAAACTTAGTGAATAAAATACTGAAAAATGACCAGCTGTTCTTCCTGAGACTGCATGATAGGAAACTGTGCCTCCCATCTCACCTGGGTAGCCTCTGAGGAAGTGGTCTGCTGGGCCGGCAGCTGCTTACGGACAACAGACCAGGGCTGGTGGCTGGCCACTGGCCTGGGAGGGCCTGCCAGCTGCACAGGCTTGGGAGTAGCTCTGCCCTGCACAGGCGTGGTGAGACAGGAGCCTCAGCCCACAATGAATCAGAGAACCTGAGCCAGAGGTCCCAGTCAGTGGGACCAAGTCTTGGTCCATAGGTACTGCTGTTTTGTTAAACCA
Source organism: Octodon degus (assembly GCF_000260255.1). Taxonomy (NCBI): domain Eukaryota; kingdom Metazoa; phylum Chordata; class Mammalia; order Rodentia; family Octodontidae; genus Octodon; species Octodon degus. Next base: position 7,925,848 of record NW_004524698.1, read on the forward strand.
CTAAATTGCTAACCTGGGGAGTGATTTCTTTTTAACTCAATAACCCAGGAAGATTGGAAATAGATGAAGGTATACAGGAAGCAAGGTTGGTCATGAGTTGACAATTGCTAAGACTGATAATAGTGATACTGTTTCTATTTTTTTTTTTTTAATGTACTTGGTACAGGGTCTCTCTACACAGCTTGGACTCAGTGATTCTCCTGTTTTCAGCCTCCCCAGCTCTGGGATTACAGGCATGCACCACCACACCTAGACTTGGGTGCTGGCACAGCATGCCCGGGGGCAGGGCCAGTGTTGCATGCAGGACCAGGCATCGAACCCTCGTCCTGTTCTTGCCTAAGCAGGTGCTTAGTCTGCTGAGCTATCTCACCAGCCCTGTTTATTGGTTTTTTTAAAAAGATATTTTAAAATGTTCTAGTCTGACTTGCAGTGCAGTAGGTCTGGTTTCTGGTCAAAGTGTTTTTCTGTTTACTTGCTTTAGTTCAGACTACCTAGGTGGACCCCAACTCATTCACTGGGCAGACATTAGTCAGTACTTAACTTCTGAAAGGTAAGGTTCTGGCCCCAGGGAAAGGGCAAGGAATGAAACATGCACAATTCTCTGCATATGTGGAACTGACATTTTAGTGGAAAGAGACTAAGAGTGTATGTACACACTTCAGGGAGTCCTGGCAGCCCAGGCAGGTGGGGAGGATGAGATTCTGAGCAGGATGGCCTATGAAGACCCAAAGCCCCCCTGAGGCAGGGAGGTGCCACTCTCTCTCCTCCTAGGGAAAAGACAGATTGAGTACCCCAGGTGGCTTTCAGAATGCTTAATGGATAGTTTTGTCATGTGGAAGAGGAAGATGTTAAAACTGATCTGTCTTGAGTTTAAATAATGCAAGACATGTCACTATTGCTAGGTGTGTTCCCCAGCTGTTCTAGCCCGCGGAGCACCAGTGGTCAGAGCCATTGGAACTGAGAAGTCTCATAGGTAGGGATGGCAGAGATGGGGGCAGGAAATGTGCACCTGGACACATACAGAAGACACTCAGTTATGAGGTAAGAAGAAGAATTAATTTTCAGAATAAATATGTCCCAGCAATATTTACTGCTGTGGTTTGGATCTTGAATGTCCCCAAAGGCTCACATGCTAAAGGCTTGATCCTCAGCCTCCAGCACTACTGGGGGATGATGGAGTCTAGGAGACCAGTGTAAGGAAGCTAGGACTGGAAGCATGTCCTTAAAGGGCATACTGGGGCCCTGGCCCCACCTTTCTCTCTGGGCTTCTAGATTCAGGAGCAAGCCCAAAGGCCTGGCCTTAGCACATAAAAGGGACTTCCTACCAAAGGTCCCTAGCAGACTGCCCCCCCACCCCCACCCTGCATCTCCCAGGGTCCTGCTCCTGCTCAGCATGCAGTAGGAGTATAAAAGCGCTGACTGAATGGGTGAACCAATTCAGAAGTTGCTTTGGGCAAGAGTGGTCAGAGGGAGCACTGCCCTGAGGGGGCCTGGGAGCCAAGGGCTGAGCCCCAGGCAGGACTTCCACAGGTGCAGGGGAGGGCCGGGGCCTCAGGTGGGGAACCAGGACGTGAAGCCCCAGAACAGGAAAACAGCCCATTGGTTGGGGAGGGTGTAGTGGTCCCCAGGGGAGGGATTGGTTGAATAGATGGTGTCTACAGGCTTCTCCAATGTTAAGTGACAATTTTTTTCCTTTTGTGTAAAATAAATACTTTGGTGGAGAGGTACTTTAAGATGATAAAAACATTCCTTCGCTTGTTCCATTTATTCACTCTTATCTACAAGGATTTACAGTTCCCCATTTGCTCACTGGGTTAAATTCTATTCTTGTGAATTCTATTCATTTGACGCTCACGACAGTCCTCTGTGGCCAGCAGGAGCCTGCTTCGGATGGCGTCTTAGCTCGCTGGCATGTCCTGATCATTCTTTGAGGGCCATCTTACCTTGTGGGACAACATAATGCTCCAGGTTCTATCTTCCCTGTCCCGACCCCATATGCCACATGGAAGAGCATTCCAGGAGCCAAGATCCAGGGCCGGGGTGTGGCTCGTGGTTGAGCACCTGCCTAGCACACAGGAGATCCTGGGTTCCATCCCAGTACCACAAAATAAAGAAACCAAGATGTGTGCAGGGCACGTCCCTCTTCCTTGTGGGCACTGCTGGCCCCAGGACCCCTGGCAAACCAAGTAAACACGAGTGCCCCACTGCCCATATCCACCTATGTAGGCATTACTTGGAGGCCTCCACTCAGGATGCTCCTGGTTTTCTGCTGTCTTCATAACTTTCTCCCTCCCTGTGAGGCCACTGGTTCCCAGCGCGCTTACTCAGGCCCCGCTTGATCCCAGCTCCCACTCCGCAGCTGCTCCGTCCCTTGGGTCAATGATCAGAGTGTGACACCCAGCCCTGTGTTCCTCCCTGCATCTCTGAACCAAAACCAGGACCTTGCTCCTTGTCCTGTCTGGGACTCTACCCAACGCACCTGGCCCCAGGCCCTTTCACCAGAGGAGCAAGCTAAAGTATGTTCCTTTTCTCAGGTGGTGCCAGAACTTTGGAAACAATAACAAAATAAAGGTCCCTGGGAGTTAGCTCTGGGCAGTAAGTTTTGTATTATAGACAGATCGGCAGAGGATTATAATGGCACCTGCCCTCCAATTTTCCTTGCCAAACAACCAAACAGGAATGATTATAGGGATGGGATGAGTGTCTCTAATGAAGTTCTCTGTGTTTAGGGCACATAACCTGGACTGATGGATCTCCTCCCCGAACAACGAATCTTAATTCATTGAATACAACGAGGTCTCACTGGGTTCCTTGGCTGGGGATGGTCTACTCTAAACTGAAGGAGAGCTCAGCAGGGCCTGAAGAGGGTGACTGGGTAGGGTGGGCACTACTACTGAAGGCGGGTTGGAGCCCTAAAACTATTGGCCCACTCGCCTGACCCTGCTATGGCCTTTCATGAGGCTTTAGATATAGCCACCCTTTGGTTTCTCTCATTCTGTAAAACAGGCATGTTCTGCCCCTTGGACCTCTGATGCGATCTGCTAATATTATTTGGGACACAAAGATGAGACAGACCCTTTCCCTGAACCCCCAGGCCAGAATACCTGAGGGACACAACTTTGGCCTGTGGGAGGCCTAGCTAGGCAGTGGGACTGGAACGCCACCCCACACGCCTGGCCCTGGACCCTTCACCAGAGGAGCAAACCAGCCTGGGGACCCCCATGAGGGGATCACTGACTACAGTTCAGCATCTAAATAAACAGAGGGGGTAGTGAGAGGGAGGAAGAGAGGCTGTCACCTATTCTTCCAGGCAGAAACTGTGAGCAGGAAGAGAAGTTAGCAATTCTTTGATTGACTGAACCTGATTATTTTCCTATGTGGTACTGGGGATGGAACTTAGGACCTCACACAGACTAGGCAAATGCTCTACCACTGAATAACACTCTCAGCCTTAATTTATTTTTAAAAGGTTTTCCCATGATGGAATTCATAAATCATACAACTGACCCAGTAAAAGTACTGGCTTTGGGCTGGAGTTACAGCTTAGTAGCAGAATGCCTGCTTACTAGTCATGGGCCTGGTTCCATCTTCAGCTCCATAAATAAAATGACAACTGCACTTTTTGTTTGTTTTGCCATGCTAGGGGTTGAACCCAAAGCTTACTGTGTGTCGAATGGGTTTTGGTAGATTCACAGGACGGAAGTCCTCACCACAGTTGGTTTTGCACATTTTTATCCCCTCAGAAGGAACCCCTGAATCCTCGACATGCCCACCTACGCTCCAGGCCCAGGCATCCACCAATCTACTCGCTGTCTCTGTGGATGTCACCTATCCTGTACATTTCTTCTGAATGAAATCACACAAATGTCTCTTTCCATGACTAGCTTATGTTGCTGAGCACAATGCCCTCAAAGTTCATCTGTGTCGAAGCTTTTGTCAGAACTTCCTTTCTCAGCAAGGCTAGGTAATAGTCCATTGTATGGATGGATGGCATTTTATTTATCTAATTGTTGAGGGATTCTTGGGTTATTTCTGTCTTCAGACAACTGTGGACAATGTTGCTTTGAACATTCATGCAAATATTTGTATGGACTTTCTTTTTAGTTTTTAGATGGTTCATTTTGAAATAGATATTGCATGTGGATTCCACAGTGCCCAAGGTACCCACCCATGTAAGCCTGCCTTGAGCCCAGATCAAAGTAAAGGATTTCTTTCCTCTCCATCTTACCTTTCCGGGTGCCATGCCTGAGTCCTCCCCCAGCTATTCTCCCTCATATTAGCCCTACGGTCACAGCAGGGGCTGGTCCTCTGAGCACCCTGTGCTTGCTGAGCTCGGCCTCCCCAGAGGTAATGGCCCTTGTATCTGTCACCCTCAAAGTCTTGAGCTGTACCAGGCAGAGGCATTCTGGTATCTGCAGTGACAACTTTCATGGTCCATCAAACTGGATCCCTACAAGGTCTTAAGGATTTCTATGGAGGATTATGGCCACTTTTCTATCCAAAGAAGCTGACCTGTGCCCTCCTGCCATCTTGCCCATTGCCTCATACGTGGGGGAGCTTAGAGAATTGGACACAGTGATACAGAAGGGGCTTCTGACAGAAACCAGCCTAGCTTTGAGTCTTAGGTCCACCACTTGCCATCCTAATAGTTTCTCTGGAGTCCACTGTCACTTCAGCAGGACATGTCCACTGTCTAGTGAGGTGGACCAACTGAGATGAGGTCACAACAGTTACTGGGAGGACAATGACCTTCCAACAAAAGGACATCAGATCTTTGGAAACCCAGCTTGGCATGCAGGAAATCATAGGGACGAAATGTCCAGAATAAACAAAGGTATTGGGGAAGAAGTAGCTTGGTCACTTCAGGGTCCCGGGGTTGGGGGGATGAAGAGTGACTCCTGGTGGGTGTGGAACTACAATTTGGGGTCATAAAAATGTTTTGGAACTAGAAGGAGGTGGGAGAGCAGAGCATAGTGAATTTCTCAGGATCACTGAATTGCTTGCTTTAGAATGGCTTAAAAAGGCACATTTCAAATTGCTACAGTTTGACTTAGGAACAGAGCCCTCCAAGGCCCTCGTGTGGAAAGTGTGGTCCTCACTTTATTGCGAGGCAGCAGAGACTTTAAGAGATGGGCCCTGAAGGAAGAGTGTGGATTCTGGCCTCTTCTTTTTCCCTTTTGAATTTTTTCTTGGGTGAGCAGTTTTGTTCTCCACGGGCTCCCTCCACAACGTTCTGTCCCCCAACAGGCCCAAAGCAATAGGGCCAGCCCACCTTGGACTGGAACTTCCAGAAGCAAAAATCTTCCTCTCCTCTTCATAAGTTGATGCTATCAGTTATTTGCTACAGTAACACAAGTTGACCAACACACACTTGTGTATTTTACATCTATTAAGGGATAAAAATCCAGTCAGACCCAGAACTGCATGTTCTCAAGGAGCTTCTTTGAACTAAAGGATGCTGACTGGTCAGAGTATTGATTCTTCTTTCTTAAATGATTTTTTTTTTTTTAATGAAAACAATAGGGGCCGGGGAGATGGCTCAGTGGAATAAGCGCTTCCCTGGCAAGCGCAGGGTCTGAGTTCATTCCCCGGTTCCAAAAAAAGAGAAAGAAAGAAAGAAAGAAAGAAAGAAAGAAAGAAAGAAAGAAAGAAAGAAAGAAAGAAAGAAAGAAAGAAAGAAAACAATAATTGTGCACATGTGTGGCATACCCTATGACATTTTATTACATGGAAACAGTGCGTAATGATCAGATTGGACTAAGTGGCATAGCCATCACCCCTAGATACTTATCAATTCTTTGTGCTGGGTTTTCTCTACCAGCTATTTTGACATATGCAATTAATTTTTATCAACTGTCACCCTGCTGTGTAATCAGAAGGTATTCTTCCTGTCCCTGCAGAGTCACTTCCTAAAGCGTGGTATCAGGGGGTGTGAAACAAGCTGTCTAGATGCATTTGAGGCTGGGTGGAAGGAATGAGCCAGTCCTCTCTATTCTG
>NW_004524698.1:7936844-7953015 GCF_000260255.1 Octodon degus
TATTTCCAAACAGCAGCTTTCCTCAGGCCTAAGAGGAAGGCTATTCTGAAACATGCTAAACACAGATGAAACTTGAGGACATGATATCGAGTGACGAGCCGCATATAAAAGGCCACTTTATGTATGATTCCATGTACCTGACAGAATATGCAAATACGAGAGTATATGATGCCCGGGATTGGGGATGAGGGCAGAGCAGTAGCCGAGTGGAAAAGATTTCTGGGTGATGAAAACATTAAAGGCAATGGTGATGATGGCGCACAACTCTGTGGGTGTACTAAAAGCTGCTGCATTGTACACTTTGAATGGGTGAATTGTATGGTAGGCCAATTATTTCTCAATAAACCTGCTAGGAAATAGAAATGCTAACAGTAATATCTACTTCTGAGCAGTGGTGGATGGAGGTAAAATAAGACGATTTGGGGAAGGTCATCCAGGAAGAGGAATGAGATGACTCAAGCAAGGGCTTAGCTTTGTGTCTGGCACAGAGGGCACTCGGCTAGTGCATCTTCCCCACTGCAGCCCTCCGTCCCGTGCCCTAGGCCCTGCTGGAAGTGCAGAATCCTGGCCCAGAACACTGCATCGGAATATGCATTTCAGGGCAGTCTCTGAAGGAGATGTTTCAAACTGAACACTACAGTTTGAAAGGCACTGAACTGCTGTGACATTTCTGTCATTCTAAAGGCAGGGATTCTCAAACTTGGGGCACATTAGAGTCCCCTGAGGGCTGGTTAAAATGCAGAAGCTGGGCTGGGATTTTGATTTTCCATTTCTAGGACTGAGGTTGGGTATCTGCACTTCTAACATTGTCCCTGACAACAATGCCTCTGGCCCAGGAGCCCATAGGACCCCAGCTCCAAGGCCTGAGCAGCTTTGAAGCACCAGGTCTAACGTGGTGTCCCTACCTATCTTCCAGGGCCTCAGGGAATGGCTGTCCCTGAGAGAAGGTCTATATAGGACAGGCATTGTGGACTAGTGGGTCTCAGCCCTGGCTGAACAGGGAGCCACTGGGAAGCTTTTACAGTCCCAGGTAGGATCCCACTCCAGACCAACTGATCAGCATCAGAGTGAAGCCCAGGCACCAGCACTTGGAGGACTCCCCACAACTACCAGTTGCTGCCAGGATAAAACTAGGGTGTAATCCATATAATCTACTGGGAAAGGCAACATTGCCACACTGTCTCCTTGCCAGGGAAGGGGACAGTGAAACCAGAGAGTGAGTGCAGCATTGAGGCCAGCAGCTTAGAGGCACCTGAGATCCAGACCTGGAATCCAAGGGTGTTGCCCCGGGTGCCAACAGATCTGACCACTCTGGGCAGAGGTAGACCAGGTTACCCACAGCAGCCCCCATCTGGTTTCTAAATATGGAAGCGGGCAGGTAGAGGTCCTGGAACAGAGTGGCCAAAACAGGTTGGAGCCTGACGCCCCCACCTCCACCTGCAGAGCTGGCAAGAGCCTGCCCTGCCTCCTCCCCTTCGCCCCCCAAACTCCCGCTAAGAACTGTTCCCTCCGCCCTGATCACTGGGACATTTTTCCTCTTTAAGGAGCAATTTATATTAAGCACACTAAATAGAGCTCTTTAAGACAGGATTTGGTTCAAGCCATCCTGTGTCTAATGGGCTTCAAGCTGGGGTGGGGACGCTGGGGCACTAATTGCCTATTAGTCCATTTTGAGCCCTCTTTGCAGCCAGGGTCATTATTTCTATAGCTACCCACGACTGGCTTCTCCTGGACCTGACTGCACTTGCCTCTGCCTGCCACTGGTTATCTGGAGGGATCAGAGGTTCTGCAGGGATCTTAGAGATCCTATCCCCACTGGTTTCTGCAAGCTGCTTTCAAGGCAGAACACTTCCTGGAGAGCTGCTGGATTCCCGGAAGGCAGAGTGGCTCACGTTCAGGGCCTGGAGAAAGAGAACACAGGCAGGAAGATGGAGTCTCTTGTGTATGTGAATTAAAAGTAGTTTTGGCATCACAGGATTTTTTGTCCCAGGAATGGAGGTATGAGGACCACTAGTTCATGAAGCTCATAAGAGCAAATTAGAAAAGACCCCACTGCCTTGGTAGGTTCAGCTTCATAAGAACACAGGCAGATCTGGGCTCTCCTTGCTCCCTAGACCAGGCAACATTTCAAAAACTTTACTTATTTACTTGATATAGGGTCTCACTACAGAGCTCAGACTCATAGTGATCCTCCTGTCTCAGCCTCCCTAGGGCTGGGATTACAGGCATGTGACACCATGCCCAGTTTCAAGGCCAGCACAGCATACAGTAGAGGGGATAGAACTTGGGTCCTTGTGCTTGCCAGGCAGGCACTTAGACCTCTGAGCTATCTCCCCAGCCCAAGACAACTTTCAAGAAGGTCTGAGGAAGTCACTTCCCTCTTGTACTCTGGCTCCCCAGCAATGCTACCCACCCAGGTTGGGAGCATTAGTATTCATCAAATGCTCTTGTCAGCCAAGGGCTCCAGGCAGGCTAAGCATTAGAGATGGATCCTAAAGAGGTCTCTCATTGCAGATCTGGCATGCTGCCAGAAACATGAGAAATAAGGTGATGGGCCCAAGGCTGGAGGGAAAGCACAGGGCCAGGTGCTACACTCAGGAGTGAGTGTGCAAGCAGTCAGTGAAACCTCTCCACACTGAGTCCTGGGGTGGAGAAAGCCAGGTGATTGCAAGGAGTCACGTCTACCCAATCTACCCAGAGGCTCCAGACAGAGCCTAAATGGAAGCTGGTTCCACACTGTGGCCTAAGGCAGGACAGGGTGGGAAGAGACACTTGGCAATTGCATCCTCTGCTCTGTAGCGGCACCTCTCAGTGGGCAGGGGACAGAGAGACAGGCTGGAGGGGATGTGCTCAGGGTCTAGGAGCAGATGGAGGCTAAATTAGAAAGAGGAAACATGGATAAAATTTTAATTTAAATTTATGAAAAAGTAGATCCATAAAACAAAAATTAAGACCTAGTGAGTCTGGCCCCAACACACCACTGGTGCAGGAGCTTTGCTGATCTGTGGTGGCCTATCCCATAGTCACAGAAGGCAGGAGGATACCGGACAGCTATGGAGACCTGGTGAGTCGTGCTCTGCTCTTGCCACAGTCTCAGGAGCTTTGCTGAGCTTCAGTCCACCCCCACCCCAATAGGTTGCGAGAACTTGGTGAGCCCCATCCTGCCCCTCACCATCACAAGAGCCTTGAAGAGTTTCCATCTGCTCCAATCAACCTTGGAAGCTGTGCCTCACAGTCTCCTTCAGTGCAGCAGAAGCCACACAGAGCCTCACACACAGGAGCTTTGCTGAGCCTACCCTGTTCCCCCATAGTCACAGGAGCCTTGATGACCCACACTCCATGCCTCTCCCATTACTTCTTGGATGAACATTGGGAGCTTCAAAAATGTCAAAGCAAAGGAGCAAAAGGCAATCTCAGACTGCCAGCCCACACAGAACGAGTCTAGGAGACAAGGACATACAGGAACTTGGAAATTACACACCTAAAATTTCTAAAATGACAGCAACTGAAGTAAAGAAATAACTGCATCAGGCTAAAGAATAAATCAGATCAGAAATAGTCTCTCAGGTAAAAACAAAAAATGACAACAATTATGAAAGAATTGCTCAGCACATCTAAAGAAGGCATAGATAAAAAATAGAGAATAGAAAAATGATGGAAAAATTGAACAAACAATACAGAAAAGAATTAGAATGCATGAAACAGATGCAAGCAGATATCCAGGAAATTACAAATTTTATTGAAGGGAGAGCCAAATAACTCAGGGAATTAAAGCACTTGCTTAGGCAGAGCGCAGCACCAGGGCTTTGATCCCCGGCATGCCATGCGAGCCTCACCCCCAGGGCACAGTGTAAGACTGGGTGTGGTGGCGTATGCCTGTAATCCTGGCACTTGGGAGGCTGGATCCTCCAAAACAAGAGAATCACTATGCGTCTGAGGTGCATAGTGAGACCTTGTACCAAATACATAAATTAAAAATAAATAAATAAATCTATACTTACACACATAATAATCTAGATCCCAGAAATTCATCAAAAGAACAGAGTACTAAAAGCTGTTAGAGAAAAGAAACATTACCTGTAATGTAAAGCCTATCAGAATCACAGATTTCTCAACACAGGCCACCAAATCAAGAATGTGGGGGGCCACAGAGATAGCTCAGTGGTCTAAGCACCTGCCTAGGTAAGCACAGGGACTGGGGTTCAATTCCCAGCACGACATGTCTTGCCAGACCTGCCCCCGGTGCAACAAACAGGCCACCAAGATCAGACATGGTGGGGCATGCCTGTAATCCCAGTGCTGGAGGGGCTGAAACAGGAGGATCACTATGAGTCTGGGCTGCATAGTGAGACCCTGTACCAAATATATTTATAAAAAAAAAAAAAACTTGGAGTGAACGAACTTGATTCTCAAATAAAACAACTTCCAACCTAGATTTATATACCCTGAAAAACTATCTATCAAATTTAAAGGAGAGATAAGAAATTTCTAGGACAAGGAGAAGAAATTAATGATAAACCAACCCTACAAAGAGTACAGCCAAATATCCTAGAAAGAAATCAAAATGACCACAACTTCAAGAACAACAACAAAATGGAACCATCAAGCAGAGCAAACAATTAAGCAGAGGGGAAAAGTAGGCAACCTACAGCAGGAAAATAACATGACAAAGATGAACCAACACATATCAGTTATCGATGTAAATAGCCTCAATTCATCGGTCAAAAGAAGCAGACTGGCAGAATGGATCAAGAAACAAAATCCAACAATATGCTGTATACAAGAAACACATTTAACTCAAAAGGAAATTCATAGAATGAAAGTCGAAGGATGAGAAGCAGTACTACATACAATAAAAACCCAGAAAAAAACAATGGTAGCTATTTTGCTTGCTGACAATGTTCACTTCAAACCAAGAATGATTAAAAGAGATAAAGAAGGTCACTACATGCTTGTTAGGGGAAGGCTTCAAGAGGTAGAGATAACAATCACAAATATATATGCACCCAATGTAGGAGCATCCAACTACATTAGACAAATGCTAACAGACATGAAAAATCAAATGAACAATATAACACAATAGTACTGGGAGACTTTAACACCTCACTGTCACAGAGAGATAGATCAACTAGGCAAAAAAAAAAAAAAAAAAAAAAAAAAAAAAAAAAAAAAAAAAAAAAAAAAAGCAAAGAAATAATAGAATAAAACCAAACTTGTGAACAAATGAACTTATTAAACCCTTACAGAGTGTTCTACCCAACATCAGAATCCAAATTTTTCTCAGCTGCACATGGGATGTTCTCCAAAACAGACCATGTACTAGCACATAGAGCATGCTTAAGTAAATGCAAAGGAATTGAAATTATCTCTTGCATATTATCTGGCCACAGTGCAATGAAATTGGAAATTATTGACAAAAGAAACAGCAAAAGCTCCATAAATACATGGAAATTAAATAACACCCACCTGAACACTCAATGGCTCACAGATGAAATTAAAGAAGAAATTAAGCAATATTTACAATCAAATGAAAATTCAAATACATCTCACCAGAACCTGTGGAATTCAATGAAAGCTGTCTTAAGCAGGAAAGTTATAGTAGTAAATTCTATACATCAGGAAAACAGCCCAAATAAACAATCTTTTTAGATTAAAAATTATTTATTCATTTGGTACAGGGTCTACAAGTTGTGATCCTTCTGTCTCAGCCTCTCCAGAACTGGGAATATAGGAATGCACCACCACAACCAGTTCTGGTGGCCACATAGTGCGCCTGGCATTCTGGGGCAAGCACAGCACATGGTACTGGGGATCAAACTCAGACTCTTGTCCTTGCCAGGCAGGTGCTTAGACAGCCAAGTTATTCCCCCATTCCCCAAATAAGCAATCTTATGCTGCAGCTCAAGCTCCTAGAAAAAGAAGAGCAAGTCAAGCCTGACACCCAAAGAAAGCAGGAAATTATAAAGATCAGATCAAAAATTAATGCTATGAAGACAAGAAAAACAATACAAATAATTAATGACTCAAAGAGTTGGTTCTTTTAAAGAATTATAAAATTGGTAAACCCCTAGCTAACTTTATCAAAAAAGGGAAAAAAATCAAATTCATGCAATAAGAAATGGACCCTATAGAAATTCAGAAGATCATCAATACCTACTTCCAAAATCTTTACTCTCATAGGGTGTAAAACACAGAAGAAATAGACAGATTTCTAGATACATATGAATTACCAAAACTGAATCAAGAAAATATAAAAATTCTGAATAACCCAATATCAGTCAATGAAATTGAAAATGTAGTTAAAAAATCAACCAACAAAGACAAGCCCAGCTCCTAATGGATTCACAGCTTAATTCTACAAGAAGTCTAGAGAAGATTTATTTTTTTTTTGAGTGATTTATTTTTTTTTTATTTTTCAACAAATAATACACTGCATATATTCTTCTTAGTGGTTAATTGCTGTACAAGATGCGGACTTGTGATCCTATTTACAAACACCATTAGAACAAATCATTCTATTCATTAACAGAATGTAACTATATATCTATCCCAACCACTTTGAATACACAGATACAAAATGGACATTCATCTGTATACCCCATTTTTCCTAAGTTCCGTTATTGAATATTATAGGTGTGTAAACTCAGCAAAATATTCTAAAAGAGTCCAGTAGCCCATATTAGCATTGGGTCTTCTGTTTAACTGGCAATGTCAGAAATTATTGACCTGAGTCCCCCACAGCTCAACTTAACAGCATGGCTTTATTTCTTATAATTTCGTCTTCATACTTTTCTGCTGGATGGTTAAGACCAAGGTAAAGCAGGACCTATGCAACAAGAGTTGTAGCTTTTTGGTCTGAGAAGGTCAGTGAAATGCCCTCAGGATTTGTCCTGAGATCCTGTACCTCAGATTGTAGAACCTTTATCAGTGCAGCCATGTGGATGAGTCACGGCCAATGCTTGGCCAATGTGCTCTCTGTGAAAGCCTGAGAGAGTGTCTTTCTAGAGAAGATTTAATACCAACAATTCTCAAACTCTTCAATGAAATTGAAAGGGTAGCAATTCTCCCCAAATTCATTCCTAGAGACAAGTATTACTCTGATACTAAAACCAAAAAAGACCTAACCAAAAAAGAGAACTGCAGGACAATCTCCTAAATGAACATAGATGGAAAAAACTCCTCAATAAAATGCTAGCAAACAGAATGCAGCAAATCATCAAGATTACACATCAAGACCAAGTGGATTCAGCCCAAGAATGCAGGGATGGTTAATATATGCAAATCCATAAATGTAATACACCACATCAATAGAATCAAAGACAAAAATCACATCATCTCAATAGATGCAGAAAAAGCTTTTGAGGAGTCAGCCAGATAGCTCAATGGATTAAAGCACCTGCTTAAGCAAAGCACAGTGGCCGAGGTTCGATCCCCAGCATGCTGTGCCAGCCCCGCCCCCAGGGTGCACTGAGTCTCAATTGAGACTGGGCGTGGTGGTACACGCCTATAATCCCAGTGCTTGGGAGGCTTAGACAAGAGAGATAAATAAAAGGAATGGTGATTGGAAATGAAGATTATTTGCAGATGACATGATACTCTACATAGAAGACCCCAAAAGTCTCCAAGAGACTTGTAGATTTAATAACTAAATTCAGTAGCATAGCAGGATACAAAGTAAACACTCAAAAATCAATAGCATTTCTGTACACAAACAACAAACACTCAGAGATTTGAGGGCTATCATGCCTTTCACAATAACATCCAAAAAATGAAATATTTAGGAATCAATCTCACAAAGGAAGTAGAAGATCAATACAGTGAAAATTACAGTGCTCTGAAAAAAGAGATTAAAGAGGACTTCAGAAAATGGAATGATATTCCTTGCTCCTGGATAGGAAGAACCAACATTGTGAAAATGGCCATACTTCCAAAATTTCTTGATTCAATGCAAATCCTGATTAAAATACCATTAGCATACCTCACAGATCTAGAGAAAACATTCCTAAAAGTCATCTGGAACCAGAAAAGAGCTAGAATAGCAAAAGCAATCCTGGGCAGCAAAGAAAAGGCAGGAGGCATCACAATCCCTGACTTGAAAGTATACTTCAAAACTACTGTGATAAAATCAGAATGGTACTGGCAATAAAACAGACCTGAGCATCAGTAGAACAGATTATAAGATGCAGATGCACCTATAAACACACTCGACCACCTTATCTTTGATAAAGGGGCTGAACATATTCACTGGAAGAAAGATAGCCTCTTTAGTAAATGGTGCTGGAAAAATTGGCTTTCCACATGCTGAAGGCTAAAATTAGAGCCATGTCTATCACCATGCACTAAACTACAGTCAAAATGGATCAAAGAGTTAAATATTAAAACAGAAACACTAAATATTTCGGAAGAGAAAGTAGGTAGAAATCTTAAAGACTTAGGGGTAGGTAGAGACTTCATGAATAAAAACCAAAGAAAATACTTCTTCAAAGAATCAACCACTAGGATCTCATCTTTTTGAAAAGTTTCTGCACATCAAAAGAAATCACCGACATAGTAAAAACAAAAGCCATGAATTGGGAAAAAATTATAGCTGACTGTCCCTCTGACAAAGGCCTTCTATCTAGAACATATAAAGAATTTTAAAAAATCAGGCCCCCCAAATTCAAAGACTCAATCCAAAAATGGGCATCTGAGATGAAGATACCACCTCTCAGATGAAGAAATACAAAGGGCAAAAAATTTATGGAAAAAGTCATTGGCCATTTAAGAAGTGTAAATTAAAACAACACTGAGATTCCATGTCACCCCACAAAGAATGGCTATCAGCAAGAAGTCAATCAATAGCAAATGCTGGCGGAGCTGTGGAAGGAGAGCAATCCTTCTGTACTGTTGGTGGGAGTGCAGGCTGGTACAATCAGTGTGAAAATCAGTGTGCAGATTTCTCAAAAAGCGAGAAATGGAGGTCTCATTCAACCCAGCTATTCCCCTTCTTGTGATTTTTCCAAATGAACTAAAAACATCTCACCACAGCGATATATGTGCACCCATGTTTATAGCAGCACAATTTGTCCTAGTTAAATCTTGGAATCAACCCAAATGCCCATCAACTGAGGAATGGATAAAAAAGAAGTGGTATTTTACACAAAGGGGTATTACTCAGCTATAAAAAAACCATAAATTTGAGGCTTTTATAGGTAAATACATGTAACTAGAGACCATACTCATAAGTGAAATCAGATCCTCATGAACAAGATCACATTGCCTCGGGGCCTGGGGAGATGGCTCAGTAGGATAAGTGCTTGACTGGCAAACACAAGGATCTGAGTTCAATCCCCAGTTCCGCCAAAAAATAAGATCACATTGCCTCACTAGTGTAGGAACTTGAAAGAGTAAAAAAATCTAAAAGGTACAATAGACACTATGAAAGGGAAAGTAATCTGTTCAAAGGGAAGGAATAGCTAGAATGAGGAAAAAGACAGGAGAGGAAGGGAGGGGGAAAGAGATATATTTATGTATGTATGTAGGATGGCTTGGATAATTTCACTGCTGATTTCTGCTGGTCTACAGAGGAGAACAGTTGATGCTTAATTTTTTTCTTGTCCTTTTTAATTTCTTATAACTTTTAAAAACCATTTTTGTATGCATATATCTGGTCATCTGAACAACTAATTTGAAGACATTATGCAATACAGCATCTGTGGTCAAATTCCTATTGGTTTTTGTTTGGTTGTTTGGTTTTTTTTTGCTGAAGTCCTGTATCATTTCTAATGTTTTCTTTTTTTCTATTTTGTATTATCTTTAGATAATTTTAAAAACATAAAATTATAAATATCTATGGGATATCATATAGTGTTTTGGCAGTTGGGACACACTGCATGGGAGGAGCACTTCAAATGTGCAGACTCATGGTGACTGCTGGCAATGCCAGAGGCCTCCACGGAGAGACACAGCCAGGAAGGGGGCAGTGGACGTGAAGGACTGCACTAGCCTGGGACTGAGACTGCCTAAGGGTCATGGAAAATACTTTAGGCCAGTGCCAAAGAACTAGGGCTGGGCCAAGTAGACAGCAACTTCTCATCCCCAACAAATTGAAGAGGTAGGAACTTGCAACAGACTTGAAACCCAAAACCAGCTACCTCTGTAAGACACCTCTAAGAAGCAGTCATTTCCTAAGGTTCTGAATACTAGCATTAGAGCAACCCACCATGGGCAATTCATAAGCATCAATACAGGAATTAAAGTTTTTAAAAAGAGAAGGAGAAGATGCCTAAAGAAGCTGCAACCCCAGACATTCAGTTCATCAAAGGCAAACCCAGGGAGCAATGAGGTGGAACAATCTTAAGATCAGCTACCTGGCCTCTCAGACCTGGTCATAACAAGGCAAATGAATGAGGTTCTAGAAACAACCATATAGTATTTCAATGTACATATCCATTGCAGGATGTTTAAGTCAGATTCAACCTATGTTTTTTGAATATTTGCCATTGCTATGGTGAAACCACTCAAAATCCTTCTTTCTTAGTTTTTGAATGAATATATATATCATCACCCCTAGTCACCCTATTATGCAATAGAATGACTACTCTTTTCTTAGCACATACAGAAATGAAGGTACAGGTGGCAGAGTGACTTCCGCAAGGCCACACAGCACCTAAGTGGCAAATTCTGAACAGGCAACCATGGGGAACAGCACCTAGAAGCACGGAGCTAAGAGATGACTGCTCCTAAGAAGCAGGGCCAGAAGTGACTTTTCCAGAATCTGAGAGCTGAAGTCATGTTAGGGCAGGTAGGATGAAGGGAAGGAGAAAGTCTAGGTAGAAGAAAGAGTGTGAGAGCTGGCAGGAGGGCAGACGGTGGTTGTAGAGACAAGTGAGATGGGCCAGCCCATGCAGAGCTGCCCCTGCCTCCATAGCAGTCCACAGGCTGGGAGTGGACTGCACAGCAGAGCCTGGGCAGGACTAACCTGACCCAGGTTACATTTCATGAAGTTTCCATCAGGTGGAATAGAAATCGTAGTGACGATACTAAAGTCATTATCTCCTTCTTGGGTGCCTCTCACCCTCTACCACGCACCCATGAATGTGGGAACTTGGTTTCCTATACATGAATTTAGGGGACAGATTTATTAGGTTTTTTGGCAATGGCATGGCAGAGAAACAGAAATAAAGGGGAGGGAGTCTTTATTAACTCTGAAAACACAGAGAGGATTGAGGGCAAGGAGATGGGAGGATCCTCTGACCTGAGACAGGGAGCCTGAGACTTCATGGACTTTTGATGGGGGCGGAGCTTGAGGGGCGGGTTTAGTGAGCTGTAAGGAGTGTAAGGAGCTGATTGGAGGCTCCCTTGTGTGGGCAGGAAAGGTAAAAGGAAGTTGCATCCAGGGCTGGAGTAGGGAAGAAGGAGGAAGTGGTCTTTGGGAAATGAGCTCTCTTGGGGATTCAGCCCTGTTGAATCAGGGCCATGATAGTGTATCAGTCTTTACTCAGGCTGGAACCTATCAGGATTCAACTCATAGCAAAAAGTAAGAGGGCTGCTGGCGGCCTGGGCTTGAGGACAGGCCTGGGCTTGAGGATGGCCCAACAAATAGCATGGTTTAGGGAAACGAGACATGGGTAAGGCTTGAGGATGCAACTGGCAGGACAGAGAGAAGAGAAAGGACAACTGGGTTCTGGCCAGAACAAATGGGTAGGGGAATCTCCTTACTGAAATGGAGGAGCAGCAAGCCTGGGGAGGGGGCTGTGTTCACCAAGTTTCTCAGCTACAAAAAACCACACACATACCAGCAGTTCAGGCAAAGAAGGATGAAGCAAGGAAGACCAGAAGCAAGGGCTGCAGCCAGCATTATGCAAATCCCCGTGTGGACATACATGTCACCAGGTCCTCAGAGCAGATGCTGCAGCTTGCCCTGGAGAGGCCACTGGTACTGCTGGCCTCCAGGAATCACGGAGGCTGCAGCTCAGCAGAGTCCCATGCAGGCTCATTGCCAGACCCAGCCCACACCACCCATGTATTCCTAGTTACAAAGGACTCTGAGAAGTATATTTCCAAATTCTCCACTTCTCCTAATTCTCCAGTTAGCCAAAAATCATGGCCAATGTTGACCAGACAGCGGAAGATGTGAGTTCTGTTTGGGCCATATGGAGATGGAAGAGTTATAAGACAACCAGATGGGCAGGTTCTGTAGTTCTAAAAATAACCATGGCTCATATGAGAAGGTCTGGACCATACTGCAGAAGCCATGTCTCCTGGGAGATTTTTAAGAAAAACTTGAAATTTCATTTATGAATTATGAGGATATGTTTAGTCTTAGTTTGTTTGTTTTTTATTGTTACTGTTGTTTTTGGCGGCTGGGGAGGGAACCTAAGGCCTTGACTCAATGAGCAAGTACTCTACTGCTGAGCTACAGCCCTAGTCTGCGTGATGTACTTTAACCCTCATCCTGTCATGATTAAAAGTATGACGAGGGTCCAGTTCTGGGGATTCGGAAAATGTGCTAGCTGGACAAATTGCTTGGTTTACTTTTAGCAATGTTAGGACTCGCTTACATTTGGGTTTGGGTAGAGCTGGACATATTCAAGTCTTGGTTCTGGGAGCCTTAGAATTTTGTACCCAGACAGAGCCTCAGGGGGACCCAGCCCAGCTCAGTGCTACAGCACTAAGCCTTGGGACCCGTGATGAAAGCTGAGCACCGTGAGCCCTCGGACAGCGCAGCGCCCTAGCCTCACACCGACTCTGCCTCTGAGCCTGTGTCCATCTGTGTAAGTGGGCTGTGCACCCTCTTGCCAAGAGGCGCTGCAGAGCAGATGGGACAGCACAAGGGCTGTTCTCACTCAGAGGTGGCCCACACATATGAGGTTGTGCCTCAGTGACAAATCAGGTTCATGGTGATAGGTTCACTCCACATAGAGGCCCTTTGGGCTGTGCCTGGTAGGATATACCACATTCAGAACTCTGGGAGACTGAGGCAGGAGGGTAAAAAATTCCCTGCTCAGCCTGGACAATATAGCCACTTAAGAAAACTCTTGTCTTGACATTTTAAAATGTCTAGGCCTGCAGCCTAGTGCCCTGAACTCAAAGTCTTCAGACCAACCTGTATTCCCAAGCCTTTTTTATTTTTTATTTTGATACACTATCTCACTAAGTTGCTAAATTGCCCAGGCTGGGCTGGAAGTTGTGATAAATTTGCTTCAGCCATTACAAGCCTGTGCCACCAGGCCCAGCACTTGTGCTGCTGAGTCATATCCCCAACCCTTTAAAAATATATGGATGTGAGGGCGCTCTGGCTGTCACATCTGTCACCCCATTGATCACCAGGGTTGATTCAGATGATCTAGCTAGCAGGGTGTCCCCTTCCTCCCTCAATGCTCTATGTGCATCCCTCCCCAAGCTGTGCACAAAGAGGATGCCCACCCCCATAGAGGAAGACCGCTCCTCAGTCAGAAGGACACCCTTGACCTCAGCAGCTGCGCTCCCCTACTAGAACCTCCCAACAAGCTCTCAAAAATTCTTTAAATTTTTTGATTCCTTAAAAAATAATTTTAAATACCATTTAGAGTATCACTGAAAGCAAAACAAAATAAAGATCCCCTGATGAATAAATACAAGAAAGAAATGTAAGGTCTACACTAAAAATAACGAAACATTATTGAGAGAAATTTTCAAAAGACCTAAATAAATACATAAATGCATAAGCCTATAGGAAGTGGAAAATGTCTTAAATAGAAAACACAGTGAGAGGCCCAGGGAGATAGCTTGGCAGTCTAAGCACCTGTGTGGCAAGCACCAGGACCCACGTGCAATCCTTGGTACTGCGTGCCATGCCAGCCACTGAAACCAGGCATGGTGGCACATGCCTATAATCCCAGAGATGGGGAGATGGAGACAAGAGGATCACTATGAATTTGAGCTGTGTATCAAACGCAAATAAATAAATATCAAATTTTATATCAAATAAATAAATCTTTAAAAAGAAAAAGAAAGCACATTGAATCTCCTTAACCTGCCAAGCGTCACTGCTTTGCAAAACAGCACTGGAGCATCAGCTTCTGTTCTGCCTGCTATCACGAGAGGTCTGTGGGACACATCACCAGCATGATAAGATCCAAGTTCTACACATCAAGTGCAGTTTGTACTGAAGGTGTATCACTTTTGTACAATCATAAAGCTGAAAGTTCAGAAGGCAAACTATAAAGTTGAAGACAATATAAAGAGACACACCCATACTCAGGATGGTAGATTCTGCGCTATTGGGATGTCTGTTCTAAACCAGGTGCAGTGTTGCGTGCCTGGAGTCCAAGCTGCTTGGGAGCCTGAGGCAGGAAGAGCCCTCAAGCCTAGGCTCGTGGGCAACACAGTGAGACCTATCTCTTAGGAATTAAATCACAAGTCAATTCTTCCCAAACTGATTTTTAGACTCGTAACAACCCCGAGTTTAACAGGTTCTTTAATCCCAGGCGTGTGTGCCCCAGGGCACGCTGAGACAGGGCATGGTGCTGCGCACCTATAATCCCAGCACTTGGGAGGCTGAAAACAGGAGGATCACTATGAGCCCAAGATGTGTAGTGAGACCCTGTAGGCCCTGTACTAAATACATTTTAAAGAAAAAAAGTTTAAGAGGTTGAAGAGAAATTGCCAGACTGTTTCTTATATAAAAATGCAATAGAACTGGGGGGTTTACTCAATATAATATCAAGAGCTAGTCTAAGCTGTATTGTGTAACACAGTGTAGTGTTGACATAGGATGATCAGGGAGATAAATAGAGTCAAGTACTAAAACACAGAGACACAAATAGGCGCCTAATTTATGATAAAGTGCTCCGGGGAAAGGATGGGCTTTTTAATAGCAGTGCCGAGTTAACTGCACATCCATATGGGAAAACTCATGTTTTGACCCCAATCTCATACCATACACAAAAGTAACTTCTAGAGGGACACAAGAGCTACAGGTAAAAGGTAAAATATTAAATTTTTTTACACAAACTGTGAGAAATATATGCCCACACAGAACTTTGTGCAGGCATGTTCCAACAACATCACTCACAACAGCTCCAAGGTGGAAACAACACAAATGTCTGTCAGTGGCTAAATGGATACATGAAACATGGCATCCCCACATGGTGGAATATTGTTCTGGTGTTACAAGGGATGAAATTCTGATGTACCCTTCAGCGTGGATGAATCTTGAAAACATGATGCTGAGGGAAAGACACCAGATGCTCCTGGGAAGGCTGGGTAGGACACGGGGGCGAGGGTTGGGGTAGCCATCAACATTGCCTTCTACAACCAACTAAGGTAATGAGGGGAATGGCTTCTTAGGAGCAGTGGTCATACACTGTGGGTTCACCTCTATTCAGCACCCCGTCCTCTCTGCTCTGAGCACTGGTATTATTCCTGGGGCTGTGGTAGTCATCACACAGTGAAAGCATAAAAGGGAACTCACAAGAGTAGAGAAGCAAGAATGCAGATGGAGCCTGGCTCCCTGGGGACCCCACAGAGCACTTAGGTCAGAAGCCAACATCTGTAGAATCCTGGGCTCCTGTCTGTCTCTGCTCTTGACTGAGGTTTCTATTACTTGCAAAGGAAAGTATTTCTAATATCTGTATTTTTTTATTTATTGTGCGCTCTTTTAAAACAGCACTCAACTTTGAACTCAGCACCAATTTCTTTCTTCATCCTTCTCAATGATCTCTGATTCCACTGGGGACTGACATGATTCTGGTGACTCTAATTCCACAGCTGGACGCAGGGTCATTCCCATGACTCAGGCTAAGCTAATTAGCCTGTTCCATCCTCCTGGCCGTGGTTTCCAGTGAGCCTACTTGAAGTCACTCTTCTCTGCAAACCCTGGGAAAAGACCACTGCTGCTTCCTTCTGAGACTGAATGAGATCCCAGGACAGAGGCCAGAGCAGAGAGACAGACAGATCAACCTCAGAGACATCACTGTACCTGGATCAAGCCCTACTGAAACCACACTATGTTGGGACTTTTTCAACTACTTGTGGCAATAAATTCCCCTTTTTGATACTTGTAAGTAACACTCTCATAGTAGTTTCCCCTTATGCAAAGGGGATACAGTCCAAGAACTAAAGAGGGTACCTGAAACCTCAGACAGTACTGAACCCTGTATATGCTATGCCTTTTCATATAGATATCATATATATATATACATATATA
>NW_004524698.1:7953115-7956047 GCF_000260255.1 Octodon degus
CTGAACCATCTCATTACAACCAGAATATGTCAAGTTGAGACCTTTGACACATAGCCCCCTAAAGTGAAATTTAAACCTCTACAGGTTTTATAGCTCTTCCTGAAATTTTAAATTTGTTTTGACTCATAGCAGTCTGGTATCCTGAGCAAAGAAATAACTAAGGTGTCACATAATGGGTTTCATTTGGAGGGTGGGCTGGAACCATGACTTTTGGGACAAGCCTATTGTAAGAGCAAGAGCTTTTACCTTTTAGAAGGATGTTGATCCTCGAGTATAGGGTAGAGAATTAAACTGGTTTTGTCAGAGTAGAGCTTCAAGAAAGGAAAACTATCCAATTGGAAAGTCTGGACCCTTCTGGTTTGCCTCTTTATAATGATCTAAAAAAAAAAAAAAAAAAAAGCAAGAAAGAAAAAGAAATTAATAGCAGTAATAAAGTAGAATAACTATAACATTCTATATAAGGGACTTGTGAGCATCTGCGAATTTTGGACTGTTCAGTGAGACAGATCCAGAACAAGTCCTCAGGGACGCCAAGGAATGGTTGTCCCTGGCTTAGGCCTCATTACAAAGCTTTAGCAGTTGTGTCTCCTTGGGTAGTCTCCCATCCTCCATCCACCCCAACTCCCTCTCCTCCCAAGCAAGACAAAAGAACTGCTTTATTAGCCCTGGAGACTCTTTCCAGGAGCAGTGTTGCAGAGGTCAGAGTGTCCTCTTCCCTTCCCCTTAGCAAGCATGAAAAGCAGTGAGACTCACCAGGCACAAGATCAGCTGTAAGCACCACTTGAAGGACCCCTACCCCAGGAGTAAGTGAGCAGGGCAGCCACGGGCACTGGAGGAGGTGGTGGAGGAGGTAAGAAAGGCTGGGATGCTGCAGCGTAAACTTGCCTGCCATCCCCTGGGCCTTCCCCATCCTGGGGCTGCCTCTCCCCAAGATTCACCCTGCTCCTCATGACCAGTGTCCCTCCTGCTGCCTCGTGGCTGTGACCATGCAGCTGGCACCTGCTGAGTGCTTGCGAACTTTGTCAGCCCTGTGTAGCAGCTGGATGTGGCCATGCTCCCAGTCGGGACTCTGCCAAGGACAGCCCCCTGCCCCTTCAGGCCCTGCATGGGGCATCTTTCACTCCTGGCCCCAGATCTGTGCCACACTTTGTCCGAATTTCCTAAAGTTCTTGTGCACTGATGATCACAAGTGTGTCATAGGTCCAAGGCAGGTCACAGGTTGAGCAGTCACACAACACCGTGGCCTCATCAGTCTCACCTCTTTAGTATCACATATGTACATTTTCATGTGTTAATTAACATTTATGTAACAGAAAATTTGCCACTTCAATTTTCAGGGTCTAACTTGGTGCTAGTAAGCACATTCACACTGCTGTTCAGCCATCCCCACTATCTATCTGCAGAATTTTTTCATCTTCCCAGAGTGAAACTTTGTCCCCAGGAAACAACTCCTCATCTTTCCCTGACAACCACCATTTCTACTTTCTGTCTTTACAAGCTTGAATGTTTGCTCTCTGTGGCTGGCTTCTTTCACTTAAGAGAATGTTCTCAAGGTTCACCCATGATAGCTTATATTTTGATAGCTTCTATATGCCTTGAAATCCAGCCATTTCATCTAAATCATTTGTCAGAAATTCTTTCCTGTTCAAGCCAAATGGTGGTCTGTTGCAGGATGAACTGCCATTCGCTTATGCGCTCCTCTGCCCCAGATGCTTGGGCTGCTTCCCTGTGGTGGCTGCTGTGAGTGGTGCTGCTTGGAACGCAGGTGCCACACACACATCTCATCCAGTTCTGGCTTTCAACTTTGTATGCATGGTACATACTCAGAGGTGAACTGCTGGGCCATATAATAATTCTATAGTAATATTGAGCACTGTATCATTTTCTGTAGCATTTGCACTATTTTACACTCCCACAAGCAGTAAATAAGAGTGTCAAATTCTCCACATCCTTGTCACAGACAAGGTTTTTCTTTTCTCTAGTGGCCTTCCTCATTCTAAGAAGATGGCTTTGATTTGCATCTCCCTAGTCACTAGCAAAGTTGATCACCTTCTTATGCGCTTACAGGCATTTGTATATCTGCTTTCAATAGACATCAAGTCTTTTGTTCATTTTTTAATTGAATTGTTTTCTCAACTGGGTTGCTTCTTTTTTTTTTAATCTTGAAAAGTGTTGAATTTTGTCAGATGATCTTTACTGAATCCATCAAGACGTTTGTGTGGTTTTTCCTTTTGTCCATTTTTTTATATCACTGTAATTGATTGCTTTTGTTTGTTTAACCATCCTTGTAAGCTCGGCATAAATCCCTCCTGGCCTTGGTGTATGTCCCTTTTAATGTGCTATTCAATTTGACTTGCTAGTATTTTGTTGAGGATGTTATAACAATATTCACAAGGACTATTGGTCTGTAGTTGCTTTTCTTGTACTGACTGCCTGACTTCAGTAGCCAGGTTTTACTGTCTTTGTAGTCAGAAAGCGTTCCTGCCTCTTTGATTATCTGAGTGTTTGAGAATTATGGATTTTAGTCCTTCTTTAAATGCTTGGTATAGTTTACCAGTGATCAAATTCATCAGGGCAAGCATTTGTCTTTGTTAGGTTTTTCCTGTTTTGTTTTTGCAGAGCTGGAGTGGAACCCTGGACTAGAGCAGTAGACAACTCGACTAGTGAGTTCTACCCCTGGAAGGTTTCATTACTGAGGTAATCTCCTTAGTAATAAGAGGGTTGTTCAGATTTTCTGTTTCTTTATGATTTAGTCTTGGAAGCTTATATATTTCTTGAAATCTATTGATTCCACCTAAATTACTCAATTTGGTTCACAGCATCCTCTTATAATCCTTGTTTTTGTGGGACCCAGTTATGTCCTTGTGTTTCTGGTTTGACAATTTGAGCTCTCTGTCTCTCTGTCTCTCTGTCTCTCTGTCTCTCTGTCTCT
>NW_004524698.1:7956147-7966628 GCF_000260255.1 Octodon degus
TCTCTCTCTCTCTCTCTCTCTCTCTCTCTCTCTCTCTCTCTCTCTCTCTCTGTCTTGCTCCCTCCCTCACTCACTAAGATTTTTGTCAATTTTGTTGGCCATTTTGAAGAATCAGTGTTTGGTTATGTTGATTTTGTCTATGGTTTTCCGTTTTTAGTTCATTTATCTCAGCCCTGATCTTTATTATTTGTTTTTTTTCTATCTCTAAATTTAGTTTGTTTTTCTTCTATTCCGTACACTATAAAGTTAGGTTGTTGCTGATTTGAGATCTTTTTTTCTAATGTAAGTGTTTACAGCTATAAATCTACCTCCTAACACTGACTGTGCTGCTCCTAACACTTATGTAAACATAGGTGTTTACAGCTATAAATCTGCCTCCTAAACCTGATTCTCTAGGTTTTGGTGTGTGGTTTTTGTTTTTCTTCTCACTTCCTTATTTTTAAAAGTCCTTTAAATCCCATTTGACCAACCATTTGCCCACAAGTGGTAAAAGCCAGAACTAATAAATGTTGGGGTTTCTTCTCTCCTCACCACAGGATGAAGGAGAACTTGGCCCTCCTCAGCTCTGTGTGGGTGAATCCTGACCTTTAGCAGAGGGAACCCCAGAGGCCCTCAGCCCTTGCCCAAACCAGCCTGGATTATCTGATGGTATTTAGCAGCCTCATCCCCACCCCAGGCTCCAAGGGCCTGGCAGCCTTGATGGTTCAGTCAAGGAGATGGGACCACTCCTGACCGCTCCATTGCCTCAGAGGCCTTTCTGGGATGACTACAGGGAACTTTTGTCCTTCAACCCTACAACCAAAGCCTTTTATGCTCATGGGGTATGCAAGGATGCAGATTCTCGCGTCCGGTGACTTCCCAGCACCACACAGCACAGGAACACTCTCAATGGTCTTGTAGACATTAAAACACATTTCAGGGTCTCGAGTTTTTGCTATACTTTTCACCCCAGTGCCGTTATATGTTTCTGTGAAGCCTCAACTTGAACTCCTCTCCCTGGGGGCCTGGAAGGGTATTCAAAGGGTAGCCAGATGTGTGGGTAGATGCGTGGGGTCATAATGAACACCGGGATAGACAAGAGGGTGTCCCATCCATGCACAAGGGCCACAGCCCACCCGAAGGCCTCCTGTCTCTATCTAAGCTTTGGCAGCTTTGCCCATCAAACAGGCAGATCAAGGGGTCTACCATCCGGCTCTGTTGTAGAACATGAGCTTAGTGTGCATGAGACCCTTGTTCAATCCCAACATAAAAATACAAACAAAATGAAACAAAATACAGGCCCACAGATTAGAAAGCTGTATCTGACCCTTGCTCTTTTATCAGGACCCTAATGCCCATATCATATCCAACATCTCACCAACTCTGTGCCAAAATTCTGGGCAAAGCATGGTCAGGTATTACAATCGGAGCCCAGAGAGGTCTTGTTTCTCCCCAGGGCCACACAGTGTGGGTTGTAAAGCGAGGACCTGCACATCCACTGTGGCACCCAATGACCGTGGTGCACCAGGACTTTATATCCTGCAATATCTTACCACAACAGACTTTCATTTCATCCTCCAATGGGGAAACCGAGTTCACTGAACGGGAGTCAACTGCCAAGACTACCATGCCAGGAAGCAGTGGTGCTGACCACAGTACCATCCCTTAGCTCAAGGCTACCCAGCTTGATGTGCCCTAAGCCTCTCAATTCAAAGATGAGAATCTGAAAATCAGAGAAGCAAAATGCCCTAACAAAACCCCCACAACTAAGGCAGAGCCAGGGTTAGAAGATTTGCTTCAGTCTTCTGGACAGACTAATGGAAACTGCTGCCAACAGGACTCTGGAGTAGAGGATGAGGTATTGTGGCACTCCCCTCTACCGTCAGTACAGGCCGCCGAGGGACAAACTGGGCTCTGTGCCCGGCTCCCCATGTCAAACCCACAGGCTGGTGTCCAGCTGGCAGCCAGGCAGCATCCTGCACACGCTCCTGAATGCTGGGCTGCTCCCTGCGGGACATTTCCACAGATGGGGAGCTGCTGGGCACAGGAAGGGAGACACAGTGCCTTCCCACAAGACACAAGTTCTCATCCTGAAGTTTGCGCTTCTCCCACCAGAAGTCTGATCAGTCCAGAACTTGAGCTCAGAAGCCAGCAGGGCTGAGTCAAGCGCAGGCTCTGGTGTGGACTCAATGCCCTCCTGAGAGCTTCCTTTCCCCACTTGTGAAATACTGTAGACACCTCCCTTCCAGATCTTAGTAACAGATTCTCACTAAAAGCCTGCCTCTGCCAAGGACTTTCCTGCCTGGCTCAAGGACACCCAGAACATGTGCAGGGCAAGCCCAGAGCCTGGAGCCAACATGCCCCCCAGCTGCTCTCAACCACCAAGCAACAGGAGCTGCTAACAGGGGGATCCAGCTTCCACACTCTGGATCAGGAGATGGGAAGCCTACTGCACAGTGCCCCATGGTTCCCAGAAGGACTGGTCCCTGGTGGGCATCCCCACACCTGCACTTGAACCCCTGGCATTATAATAAGATCTGACATTTAAGTGAATGCTCAAAGTGCCCCAGGTTCTCAACAATAAAAAGGGAACACTTAACTATTATTGCTTGTTTTTATCATGCATCAGTCAGATAAGGTTATTTTTATGCTTCAGTAACGAGCAACTCCCCTCAACGGCTTAAGATCACAGAGGTTTGGTTTGAGGAGAAGTGTTTCTTTATACATCTTTAGGGACTAACTCAGACCAACAACTGTCTCACTGCCTTGTCACCTCTTCCATTCCAGAGAGAGGCTCCAGGGCCTGGCAGGGCAAGACAGAATCACAAATGAGCTTTCTCTCTGGTAAGCAGCAGCTGTCACTTTCATTGGCCAAGCCCCTCCCTTCTAAAGCCCCTACTCCAGCCTTGGGCCACCCCCAGGACTCCTGCGGGAGATACTGCCCTCTGCCCTGCACCAATCATCTCTGAGCCAGCTGTAGCTAAAACAAAGCTTGCTCAAAAGGCAGCATTGGAAACAGCAGCATTTTATGGTTTCTCATCATTTCTGTAGGTGTAAAATGTCTGGTGCTCCCAGCAGGGCAGTCCTTCAGGCTAGCTGGGTGGCCCTTTCTCTTGACGATCATCTGTGTGGACCGGCAAGGCTGCATCACACCATAGCAGTTGCACTGCTCAGGTAGTGTATCAGGGTTTTACTAGAGAAACAGATATAACCCACGATCTACAAATGTGTAAGATATTACCAGACTGGCTTATGCCACAGAGTTGGATGAGGAAGCGTGCAGAGGGCGCTGCACACTGGAGGCCGAAGTACAAGGTCTGGAGCTCAGTGAAGTGTCCTGTGGGAGTCCGTATCAGGAGGCCGATGGGTCTGCGATGAAGGGCCAAAGGATCGGAGGTGGAAGCCAAAGGGTCTGCATTGGAAGCCGGGAGATGACGTCCAAGCTGAAAGCAAAGACTGGAGCTACCCTGAAGAACAGAAGCAAGTCCTTCCTTCCTCATTTCCCCTTTATACATCCAGGTGACGAACTGCCCTAGGATGGGTCTTCCTGGGGTGTAGATTTGCTCAGCTAATTTAGTTAAGCTTCTAAATTCCTCAAGTTGACACAGTCAACCATTATACATGGAAACCAGCAAGCAAAATGTTCCTGGACATGGACATGTTCCTAGTCCTAGACATCACTTTGCACTTCGATCATTCGCCCAGGTCACTGGCCCGAGCCCATGTCTAACACTGTGTTTTCCGGTACATGTACATCTTTGGTAACTGGATTGTAGAACACAAAAACCACTGGCACTGAAGGCATTAGCTAGACTCCAAGCATCGTTAACCGCATGCATTTTGTGATTCTGGATTCCCACATAGGTCCCATTGCATTTGGGCTGCAGATTCAGGACTAGCTCCTAGGCTGCAGGCTCCCAGCCCTACAACCTCTCCAACAGGAACACTTTTTTGAATCACCAGAGATAAGTGAAGGAGAATCAACGTCCAAACTTTCCTTTTCACATCGTGGAAGCTGAGGTGCGGGAGGGGAAGGTCGGCCAAGCTCACGCAGGAGCAAGTGCCAAAGCCAGGGCCTGAGCCAGGCTCCCAAGCCCCTGGCTGTCCTTGTACTGTCCCCTGCCATGTGGCAACTGAACGCAAGGGTCATCCTGTTTTCCAAACAAATAGCCCTCATTGGGCTTTTTACATTTCGAAATTTTGGTCTCTTTTTTCAACATTTTCGTCAGCCGTCCTCAGGGATTTAAAAATAGAGCCGCTCAGACGTAGACAGGGACCAAGTCAGGGAGTGGACTGAATATGCAGCACAGTGGTGCAGGGCTGGGGAGAAGGCCATGCCTGATGAATTTATCATATCTCTCTGTGTAGGCGGCTGCCTGGCCACTTCCTGTGACCCCCTCCAGCCTGGGAACTGGGAAGAGGAGCCCCTGGGGGAAGAGACATGGGGTACAGGATTCAGACCCTGCAAGAACAGGGCAGGGTCTCTGGGTTCAGGAGGGGGGTGTCAGCCCTTCCAGAGGTGTGGGACAAGCTAGTCTGTCCCTTGCCTTTCCTGGAGGTCCCCAGTTTCCAGGGGCTTCACCTACAAGAAAGCCACAGAGCCCTGAGTTCTGTTTCTCCCTGCCTGATGCCTTTGCCTCCCGAAGCCTAGCCTACAGAATTCCCCTCTTCCTGATCCCCACTTCTTACCCCACATCTGCGGCCTTGGAGTTCAGGCTTAAAACAGGGACACAGGCCCCTCCGCTCTGGAAGCCCAGGCTCTCCCTCCCTGTGAGGCTGGCAGCCTCATTCCCAGCACTGTGTGTTCATCACACTTCAGGCAACACTATGCCTGGTGCAGATGAGACTGAGAAGGTCTGCACTACCTGGAGGATGGGTACAGTCACCTGGTGGGGACAGGGAGTGCACAGGTCACTGCGATAGCAGGCTGATGGCCAAAGGATCTATCAAGCAGGGGTCCTGGGGCAGAGGCCCATGGAGCCCCTGCTTCCTCTGTCTCCTCTCCCACCACCTCCTCCACGTCCACACACACGGCCACATAAGCCTTGTGTCAGTCCCTGCAAGACCATCACCTCCTGCCTCGAGCCTGTCCCATGACCCCTTCACCTCATCCACTCTGCCTGATTGATTCCTGCTGCTCCTTCCTACTTACTTAAAGCCTCCCTCCTTCCTGTTCCTTTAGTATTTTAGGGACACAGCAGAGGCAAAGCAGAAGCAGTGCTAGCCCTGTGGCAGGGCAAGGGTGACTGGTGGGGGTGGAGGGGAGGTCCCAGGCGGTGGTGAGTGGACAGTGAGGACTGCACCACCAGACCAGGAGGAACATCAGCAGCGAAGACTTTGGCTCCAGCTGTGAGAGGTGGGAGCCACGAAAGGCTGGGTGGAGCAGGAACATCAGCTGCCTGATGCTGGGCCAGGCAGGAGCAGGAGCCAATCACGGAGACTGACCAAGGCCACGGTGACCGTGAACGTGGGTGCTACGCACACAATGCCTCTGATCTGATGTCAGACTGGATGGCATTCACAGTCCTAGGAGGAAGCTGAGGCTAGAACTGCGTCCTCAGGGCGGCCCCAGCCCCCACCCAGCCCAACACCCCAACTGCATGAGGCACAGAGCACTGAGAGCCTAGCCAAAGGCAACTGCTGTGTGTCTCTGCCCCTTGCGCTGTCGTTACCCCTCATCCCAACCAGGGACAGATGCTGTGTGCTGGTTCTTGCTCTGTCCAGGCACCCACAGCTCAGCAGAGGAGGCCAGGCATGGTGAGGAACACCTGCAGGCTTGTGAGGGAATGGGAGCTACGCACCCCCCCCCCCGGGACTTGAGGGCTAAGAACATGAACTGTGGAAAAGCTTGCCAGGGCAGGGACCCCATATAGGTCTGTAGAGCCAGAAAAGTTGCAAATAGGTTGAAAATGTCAATCTACAGCAGGAGGGAAATGAGCCCATGATGTCATACAATTCACAGAGCAGTGGCTACTTGGCAAGGCTCCCATCAGTGGGGACCTAATTTTCAGCTTCAAGGGTACAGAAATTGATTCCCAGGGGTCCCACTGAGAAGGCAGCCTGGAGGGGGAGGAGACCCACGTGTGCAGGGAGCCAGTATGCCGCAGGAAAGCTGCAGTCCTGCTGCACCACGCAGGTGCGCCAGCAGGGCAGCTTGGGCTATGTGGGGCCTCACAGCATAGCCCAATCAACCAGAATCCACACAAGGAGCACGGGGCCTGCAGGACCAGCATCCTGAGCCAACACAGCCCAAGCCCTGCTCACCACCCCCAAGTGTTGCCTGTCTCAGTCACTTTATTTGTTGTTGGAACAAAATGCCCAAGACTCATTTTTTAAAGGAGAAGAAGTTTATGGCAGCTCACATTTCAATTCCTAGCTGAGAGGCAGGACAGCATGGCACAGGGGTAGGGTAGAGGAAAAGCTGCTTGCCTCATGATAGAGTGAAGGGAGGAGCTGGGAAGGGAGGTACAGCCTTCCACATCACAAGCCCAGTGACCTGCCTCCTCTGGCCAAATTCCATCTCCCACCAGCAAGTCAGGGGGGCTCTTCAGGGCTGCCTAAATATAAACTGTTATGCCAAGTTAAGAAAGACAGACACAAAGATCATTGCCTGGGTCAGCAAGATAGTACAGCGGACTAAAGCGCTTGGGACCGTGGTTTGATCTCCACCCGGCACCACATGCTGCGCCAGCCCGGCCCCAGGGTGGGCTGAGCTGGCCAGAGTCCAGGATTGGTGGTGCACACCTGTAATTCCAGTGCTGGGGAGGCTGAAAGCAGGAGGAGCATCATGAGTCCAAGCTGCATAGTGAGACCCTGCAACAACCAAATACATTATTATTTTTTAAAGGTCATTGTCTGATTCTATCCCTGTGAAATACCCAGAAGAAGCAAATCCACAGAGACAGAAAACAGGTTGGTACAGGGAAGGGAGAGTAACTGCTAGCAGCTTTGGGGTGGTGAAAGTTCTGCCCCCAGGCAGTGATGCTGGTCGCACACCACGAC
The DNA here is from genome assembly GCF_000260255.1 of Octodon degus. Classification (NCBI taxonomy): domain Eukaryota; kingdom Metazoa; phylum Chordata; class Mammalia; order Rodentia; family Octodontidae; genus Octodon; species Octodon degus. The sequence goes on from NW_004524698.1 coordinate 7,963,129, forward strand.
AAACGTAGTCAGGGTGGCTGCATTATACACTTTAAAATGGTTACCATGGCACCAGGCATGGTGGTGCACACCTGTAATCCCAGCACTTAAGAAGCTGAGGCAGGAGGATCATTGCGAGTTCAAGACCAGCCTGGGCTACAAAGTGAGTTTAAGGGGAGCCTGAACTGCATGGTGAGACCCTGCCTCAAAAAACAGACCACAAAAAAAAAAAAAGAAAAAAGTAAAATAGTTACAGTGATAAATGGATATTTTACAACTTTTTAAAAATAATCGACCAAGGGGCCAGGGAGATGGCTCAGTAGAATAAGAGCTTCCCTGGCAAGTGCAAGGGCCTGAGTGCAATCCCCCAGTTCCGCAAAAAAAAATTAAAAATAAATAAATAAATTAATAATAATAATAATAATAATCGACCAAAGTCACCCTGCTGACCACAGGGTAAAGTCTTCTCTGGTCACGTGGGTGTCTCGTAGGCTCTTCCTTTAGGGTTGGGAGCCACGTTGGGGCGGGGAAGGCAGGCAGAGTTGGGGCACAGGCTGCTGGGCCCACAGTCAGACAGCAGCGTGATGGGAAGGTAGCAGGCGCTCCATGGCCCAGGCTGGCAGCTGCAGGACGCCGGACACCTCTCTGGCTTCCAGATACCTCTTCTACAAGGTGACAGGGTGGGAATGGAGAGACAGGCTCCAGGGGAGCCCCAGTGGAACCTGACGGCCTCTTCTAATCTGTGGGGCCATGAAGACAGCCCGCATAGCCCCTTCCAGGACCACTCCCTCCCCACACCAGGCTCTCAGATCTCAAGCCTCTAAGCCTCTGGAATCCATCCGGACATGTGAGCAGTGCTTCCTTCGAGAATGAGAAAAACCAATCATCGCTTCCCTGGAAGGGTGCCAGAGCACAGCAGAGAGCACAAGCTCGTGGTGGCCAAGTGAGCAGCTGCTGGGATGGCAGGAGCCCAACTCTGTCCAAGTCCCGTGCGAATGTCCGGCTCTCCCACTTGCGCAGTGCGTGTGTGGGGAGCCCTGGCCTGGAGAGTAGAGGAGACACACTTCACCCACACCTGCTCTGCAGCATCACCCCCTCGATGCAAGCGTCACCCCTCTCAGCAGCCCTGCCTTCCCCTCCGCCTGCAGCCCTGCTGCCAGCCAAGCCTGCAGAGTCATGAGCTCAGGAGGCATCTTTTCCTTATAAATGGCCCCAGCTCAAGTACACAAGCAGTTTGCTATAGCAGTAGAAAACGCACTAAGACTGCAAGTACAGTTTCCCTCCCTGAGACACTTCCCTCAAGGACAGCAGCGTGCCCTCCAGACAGTGCCTCACATTCATGCTGGGGGCAATGACCACTCCCTGAGCAGCACCAGCCTTCTGGGGCACTGCCTGCCTCTTCGGGCCAAGAACTCACACTGACTCCTACCTACTCCCTCAAAAGGCAGACACATGCGTTCTCCATGAGCCCAGGCGTGTTTAGTGGGGAAGAGGGCTCAGTTTACCTGAGGTCCCACTGAGGTACCTGGGATGGTACTGCTATTGGATCTGGGATGGCGCCCAAAGGCCAGCGTGCTAAGGGCTCAGTCCTTGGCACACGCGCTCTCAGAGGGTGGAAGAACCTTGGGGACCAGTTGGAGGAAATTAGGTCACTGAGGGTGCTTTTAAGGGGACTGGGAGACCCCTGTCCCTGCTCTTCCTCTCTCTCTTTTGAGTTCCAGCCATGAGATGAACAGTCTATTCCACCACAAACACCTCCCAGGATGTGCTGCCTTACCGCAGGGCCGAAGCAGTGAAGCCTCCAAAATCTGAGTCACAATAAATCTTCCCTATTTTTAAGTGAATTGTTTCAGGTGGTTCGCAGCAGAAAGCTGACTAACGCTGCCTTCCGGTGGGGCCCTCTGACCACGCCCACCCTGCCCTGAAGCACTTCCCTCGTCTGAAACAGCCACTCTTCCCCTCAGTGCCAGCTTCTTTCACCTGTACCTCCTTGGCAACGTGTCTGGTTTACTAAAGCAGCATCCTTGTTCCCCTGTGTGGTTGTGAATTTTAAGTATCTACTTTCTATCCTTCAGAGGGATTGGGGGTGATGGGGGAGGCTGCATCGTGAGTCATCCCATCCCTTGATCCTTTTCTCTTTGTTGGACGCCCTGGGCTTCCTCCTGTCTGCAGCCTTGCGCTGCTGATTGAACGTCAGGCTCTGTGCTGCAGCTTGGGAGCTGAAGTGAACCTGGGCGCTTCCTTCCCTGCATCAATTTTTACAAAATTAAAAGGAGTTTATCGTTAGGGGCCTCATAATCACTTGGGAAGATCAGGAACGTCCTAAGGCGGTTGGCAAATGCTTAGGAAGTGTTGGGGCCCTTCCCCCCTTCCTGCCTCCCCTGCCTTTCACTGGCTAGTCACTTCCTCCCTAGACCCTGCTGCGGTTAGTGCCTCAGGTAACAAGTGCTGTAGGCTGTCGGAAGAGAGCTAGCTGTCCCAGGGCTGGGGCAGACTGTTGCGGGTTTCCTGGAGGATGACACGGAACCTTGAAGGTAGGCCAGGCCTGAAGTAAGTAGGGAGGGAAAAAGGGGGCTGCAGGCTGGGAGTGGGGTGCGACATGATGAGGAATAAGAGTGTCTGTTTACCCAGAGGTCAAGGAGCCAGTGCCACCAGGGACCGGGGAGGTGGCACAAATACGTGAGCCGGGCTGAGTCCTGGAGAGCAGGACTGCACCCCAGGAGCACACTTAGCGAAAGTCCCCCCTCGCTGGCCTGCTGCTCACCAGAGCATCCCGAGCCAGTCCCCTAGGAGCTCACCATACAAGAACATAAAAGTATCTTGAAAAAAATTACCATAACCCAACAGAACACGTTGGACAGCCACCAGATTGCAAACTCAGGTTTGCAGAGAGGGCCTCATAAAAACATGAGGGGCAAACACACAGCAGACAGACTCCACGTGACTGGGGGGCCATGGAGGCCTCCCCCCTTAGCAGGACCCGGGCTGTCCACCTCCTCCTCTCCATCTTCTCTGAGGTTTAGATGACGTAGCAGTTGATATGAATCATCTGTCTTCTGGGACAGCAGTAACTGAGGTCCTCAGGTCCTGACCACCGGAACTTCTATAAGGCACACGGGGTCAGAAAGGAATGCTGATTAGGAACAGGCAGCCATCTGGATGTGGGGCCTGCCTGCAGACTCCAGAGGTTTAGAAAGAGATTTCCGCAGAAGGGATGCACACAGCTAGAGCTTAGACTCTGGCGCCATCCAGTGGCCATATATTAAACTGCAGCTCTTGCGCCTTGCCAAGTCTGTTCTGGCTGGAGAGATTTAGATGACAGAAAAATCTGGGCGAGAATCCTAGATTTTGTATCACAGACCGCGTTTCCTCTGCGCCGCCTCTCCCTACATTTTAAATAGCTTCATAACTGATGGCTTCCTGTGGACCCTAAATTGTGAGTCTTTTTCTTCAGTACTGGGGATTGAACCCTGGCCTTTGCACTGAGATACATACATCTCCAGCTCCTTTTTTCTTTCTTT
>NW_004524698.1:7966728-7991912 GCF_000260255.1 Octodon degus
TTTTGCGGTACCAGGTATTGAACTCAGGACCTTGACACTTGCCAGGCAAGTGCGTATTCTACTGAGCTATCTCCCTGACCCCTTTTTATTTTTGAGACAGGTTCTTGCCAAGTTGTTAACTTGTCCAAACCAAACTCAAATTTGCAACTGTTGTGCCTAGGCTCTCAGAGTACTACAATTATAACTAGGCACCGCCACATCTGGCTTAGAAGGTAACTTGCTAAGGACTACAGCTCAGGCCTGGCCTGGCCTGGCCTGGCCTTCTCTGAAACTCACAGGTCCTCCTCAGCCTGGTCCCTCAGGCCTGGGTAGTTGTGGATAAATACAACCACTGCCAAAGTGGCTCTCGCCTGTCATGGCCACAGAAGTGTGGGGCTTTGGCTGTGGCCAAAGCTCAGGAATAAGGACTGGTGCAGGAGGCTCCCTGGGACTTAGCAACCAACGGCTCCTGGAGGAAGTCCAAGGATCCCAGAGCGTCTGCGAGATGGTGCCAGGATGAGCCCACGTGCTTTATTATTCTCTGTAACACAGACAGCACTGCTGGGTGTAGGTGCGCAGGAGAAAAACCCAGCTGGGACCTGTGCAAGCCCTGACATGGAAGCAAAATGAGTTTTCTTTTTAGGCCGCCCGTAAAATTCATAGGTGATGGGAGTCCAAGGTTTGTGGTTGCAAAAAAAGATTGATAAGCAGGATAAGCAGGGCGGGGTAAGCCCGTGGCACCCAGAGGCTGTTTGTGACTTGTAGAGCCCCCCGTCCGCAGCAGCCTGGGGGCAGAGCACACAGGGAATTTAGGGAAGTGGGCCCCTCCTTTCCCCACAGCTGGCCACGCTGCCAGTCCAACAGCCGCCCTAGCACAACCTGCGTGGGGCCAGCCTGCCACCTGGTGGCCACATCAGGACAATGCTCTGGAGGGATTGCAGGTTCCATACAGAGATGGTTGTCCTAGGCCAAGCCAGGGGAACCCCACTGCCGGGAGCACAGTGAGCACTAAGGAGAGGGCTACTGCTGCAGCAGGTCCCGACCAACATGGATCTGGTGACCCAGAAAGAAAGTGCCAACTCCAGGCCAGCCTCCCGTAAAGGGAGGACACACCATATGTGTGTGTGTGTGCATGCGTGTGTGTGTACCTGTGACCCACAGCTCCCACACTGCCTCTTCATCTTTGGCCTTCCTGTCAGCATCCCAGCCCCACAGCACATATCCAGCATCCTAAGGACGAACTCTCAGTGTTCCCACTTATCGTCACAGAGCCACCAAGGAGGTCCGGGCACCAAAGCAGTGACTGCGGCTGCTCCCTTCTGTAGCCTCGTCATGTGCAGCTGGTCCTTGCAGCAGCTTCAAAGCATGTCTCCTCCTCCCCTTTTGCCCTCCCCCTTCCCATTTCCTCCCCTTCCCTCCCCCCTCCTCTACTGTCATGTGACCACACTAGGGTGTGCAGCTGGACTGTACTGAGGCCTTCCCACCCACCCCTGGCATCTGTGTCCCTGTAAGGATGTGCCACTGTGGAGACTTCTGACCACCAGCAATCCACATGTGACTCAGATCATGAAACCAACCCAAGACTTAACGCTGCCATTAGTGAGGCTGGGTGAAGCGAATGGTAGGCACTGCCCAGCATGTAAGAGGCCCTGGGTTCATCCCCAGCACCACAGGAACACAAAGTATTGTTGGTGATGTCCCACATCACCAGCTGATACCACATACACACAGCCAGGATCCCTGAGGGTCCTTCTCACCTCCAGTGCAAGGGCAGACACAACACACAGTGCCCCTGATGTGGAGCCATTGTCCCTGGTTCCTTTTGTCCTGCCACAGTTAGGTCACACCCACCCACACCTGTGCACCTGGCTAGCTAGGCACAACTGCTGTGAGTGCAATTCATTTCCTGCAGGGACCCCCACTAACCTAAGGCTGGGCTGCCCACTAACCTGGAGGTGGTGGGTATAGATCCCATTCTGCAACTTCAACTTCAGGCCCAACCATCCAGTCTCACCAAGCCTCCAATTTCTCAGTGGGAAACGTGGATCAGAGCTTGTAATGGTTGGTACATTGTGCTAAGCTGAGAAGTTTGGAAGCATAACTAAGCCACTCATCATGTGGCCAGGGTCCTCACTTTATAAACATCCTCATCCTGTGGAAGAGGAGGGCAGGGAGATGGTGTGAGTGCTACACCCACCCCAGGGCAGGTAACCTGCTTACCATGTGAGGGAGGGAAAGAGGCTTGCTCCCCACTGTTCCCCTATTGCCCTGTTGCTTTGCCTAGAAGTATTGCCCTCTGCCGTGAGCCGCCCTGCCTTGGAGCCAGCAGATTACGGACTGAAACCTCCACAAACTGTGAGCTAAATAAACCTTTCCTTCCTTCATTTTGGGCATCAAGTATTTCATCCCAGCAATGAAAGAAAAGTAGCTAAGACAGAGCAGTTTTTACAGACACTGCTGCTGGGTTGCCATGGATACAAGCATTCCCCACCTCTGGGCCCTTTCTTTGCTGCTTCAACTGCTGGCTCGGCATGGTATCCAGATTGGAGGGGTTGGTGCTGGCTGCTCTGCCACTGGGAGGATCTGAGGCCAAGGGTCAGCAGCAGAGAGAAGGGGAGAAAGGGTCAGAGAGCACTTTCCAAAGAACGCTGGCCACATCACTTGGTCCCCCGGAAAAAGCATGCCCACCATATCCAGGGGCACGGACTTCGCTTGCTAGGGGTGTGTGTTTGAGATAGGCTTTCGCCATGTGGCACAAGCTGACCACAGGCTCACACTGATCTCCTGCGGGGATCGCAGGCATGTATAACCATGTCTGACTCCCCAGAGGGTCTGAGCTGCTTCTAGAACACAAGCACACAGAAGTCTGCTACTCAGCACGAAGGCCTTTCAGGGATGGGCCCATGATCACGGCATGAACCAGAGAGGGAGGAGATGGGCGGCAAGGACTCTCCCAGCCAGAAAGCGAGAGACTCTCCTCGTGGAGCTGGGAAGCAGCAAGGGCTCCCATGTCTGTTCTGTAAGGGCTCAGCCACTTGCCCAGAGCCTAATGTTGAAAGGACAGAAGTGCCTCTCACCACCTCCACTGGGTCTGTACCAGCCTGAGCAGAGACCAAGTCACCATGGCAGAGAGTGTACTGGACATACTTACTTGGTGCCCCCACAGAATGTACAGCCCTTGGAAGAAAAACATGGTTTATAGGCGAGTGATGTAATAAAAATTCAAAAAAAGTTGACCAATGGGACCATCATCCTTCTGAGGGGTCGGGACACCACACTGTCCCTCCACATGTGTGGGCAGTGCTTCCACCTGGTGTGGGCAGAGGACTCCAGCATCTCTCAGAACCCTGCCCTGGGTCCCTGGCAGAAAGGTGAGGATGAGGCCCCAGCAGGAGATATCTGCTGGGTGGGTATCTAGCCTCAACGGCAGGCCACCAGTGTTGATCTCTGTGCGTGGATCTCTGAAAAAACAAAGGCCAGATGGCCATGAGGAAGACCAGGAGAGCTGGGCCTGGGTCTTACATACAGTATGGCCTTGACAAAGTCTCAATCTCTCAGCCCTGTCCTCCCTCACAGGACAACAATAGCACGCTTTGAGGGATTTTATGAGGAAGGATAGAAAAACGAGGATGGAAGCAACATGTCCTTAACATGCATCACCACGTCTACATGACCACCCAAGGGGCAAGGATTTTTCATGGATTCCATTAGTGCTAGCAGATAGGATCTGGTCTAAGCTGGAGAACCCCAAGACCCTGTGTCCAGGAAGGATGGGGCTGCACCCCCTCAGGTGGGGTCTTTGGGGCTCAGGGACTAGAGCTCTCTGAGTAGAGTTGTTCATGGGTCCTTGTGGAGGTGACTTTTTCCTGCTCCTAGCCAGACTCCCAGGCTCAGGGACAACACACCCTTGGGAGGTCAGTATGGTCTGGGAACACCCTGTCCACAAGGGTGAGTGGTCAATGGATAGCAGTGGCATCAGAGAGCCTCCCAAGGCCCATCTGCAGCTCACAGAGGACACAGTTCATAGGCCCTGTGGACAGAGGACATCCTACACAGGCAGGAATAAAGGAGCGGGCTGAGAAGGATGACAAAAGCCCTGTGATGGTAATTCTAGATGGCCAACCTGCTTAGCCTAAGAAAAACCTAGGAGGTTGGTAAAGCACCCTTCTGGAAGTGTCTGTGAGGGCATTTCTAGGATAACCAGCATGTGGGACAGCAGTGAGTGGGGAGATCGACCCTGCCTGTGAGGGCACTGCCCAATAGGCTGGGACCCAGATGGAACCAAAGCTGAAAAGAGCTGGGTATGACAGTGCCTGTCCCCTTGCAATCCTGTTTGGGAGGCTGACACAAGAGGATCATGAGTTTGAGGACAACCTGGGAAATTTAGTTGAGATTAAACACAGACTCAATCCTTCATACTGTTTTTAAAAACTGAAGAGGAAACCCACAAACACAGGCCCTCTGGCCCCTTCCCAGTGCTTCCCAGATGCCAGACAGTGAGCAGCTTGTCCCTGACACACCCCTGCCGTGAAGCTGTGTCTTACCTGAGACCAAGCTGACCCCAGCCTGGACAGAACCAGCCTCAGCTCTCCCATCTGAAGGTGTGTTTACCAAATGGATTTAAAGAAAAGCATACGTTCCCCCCCCACACACCACCATATGGAGAAAAGTGACCTCAACTTCACTCAGGTAAAATCTGACAAAGGGTGGTGAACTGGGGCTCTGGTGCAGGGCCCCAGCTGCTGTGGGCACCCTGCTCTTCCAAGGACACTGAGGACAGCAGTGCCCATACATGGCAGAGGGCAACACAGGCAGGCCTCACAAAGACATGCCCTTCATCTCTGGAAAGCCTGCAGAGGGGCTGTCCCTAGAACTGGGCTCAGGCCCTCTCCAGCCCCCGGCACTGGGCCTTTCCCTAGTGCATGTCCTCGTATACCACAGGCACCTTGGCATTGTTGTCTGGTGGGCTTGGTTCTGAAGCATCTTCACCCCAGCGATTAGTTCTGCTCCTTTACACTAATTATGCTGCTCCAGTGGCTGCCTGCCCTGAGGCAAGTGATTCCAGGCGAGCAGAGAACAAACATGGCAGCTGTGGGGTTGTTTCCTTACTGGCTCTAAGACTCAGAGCAGCAACCCTCAGCATTAAAGAAGAGACTTCACAGGAGTCAGTCTCCAGGATTCAGACAGTTTTCTCGCTGTAGCTTTGTATGACCAGCCAGAGGAATCAGGTCAGCCCTACATTCACAGATTCATGGGGTGCAAGGGCACCCCAGAGTCAGGAGAAAAATGCAGCTGTGACAAGGAGGTCATGTCTCGAGTGAGGGTCCGGGCCAGGCCATCCCATGTCTGTCCTGCGTGGCTCCTGCTGTGTGTGTGGATGGAGGCTCCCTGTACCTCCAGCATACCCGGGAGTGCCCAGCATGGTGGAGAAGACTATCAGACCAGGTGCAGGTCCCTGCTGCATCCTCTGGAGAAGGCTGTTTAGTCCTCAGCAGGAAGATGGGGAAACCCAGACAGAGCTGAGGACGTCCAGTAGGACTGCTCTGCCATCCGTGGCACAGATCCCAAGGTAGAAACGAGCCGTGCTGTTTTTGCTTCCTGAGTCACCATCACCGCAGTTTTCACAGCAGCACTGGGTGGGTCTTACCCGTCACCGTGTAGGCGCGGGACACAACCACCTCACCCACCTTGGGGGCCAGGCAGGTGCCATCACCCTCACAGCTGGAGGAAGCACAGCCCTCAACCTGCAGGGTCCCCCTAAATGCAGACATGCAGTCAGCAGGGACAGAGTGGGGAAAGTGTGTCAGGGTGGGTGAAGGGCTGGCCCTGCTGCGGAAGGAAGAGAATGAAGTCCAACCAGGAGTCACAATCAGATGACTCACTCATCCCACATGTCACACGTTCTCCTGGCCCTCCCCAAGAGGACTCTTGGGCACGACACCAATCAGCAGCTGTTTCCTCTTCTCAGAGCAGCAGGATCTGGGGAGCAAACGGGAAGCAAGCAACCTGCAGCCTGCTTTGTTCCAGGGCCTTCAAGCAGGATGGCCAGAACTCCTCTGGACCTTGCATGTCATTTGGATTCCTTGCTGCAAGCCATATATTCCCATTCAGAACAACCTCTAGAGCAGTCCCCGAGCAAGAGACAAAGCTGTGCTGCAGGGAGTAGCAATGCTACTCAGAGCTCTTTGGCCAAGCTCAGGAGGACCCTTTCCTTCCTCAGCTGGACCAATGGGACACTGAGGAGGGGCTTTCTCCCCAAGCCAAGGTGAAGGAGCCTAGGGGAAACACTTCATCCCTAAGGGGGATGGACAGAGCCCAGAGGAGCCCTTTCTCCCTCAGCTCAGGCTACAGAGCCTAAAGAGGACCTTCCTCCTCAAGCTATGGTGAGAGCCCAGGGGGCCTCCCTCCCTGAGTGGAGGCAATGATGCTCAGAAGACCCTCCCTAAGCTGGAGTGGTGGAGCCCAAGCTTGTGAGCTCTGAGAGCCAGGAAGCCAGAAAGCTCAACAAAGCCCCAGCCATGGTGTTCTCCTTAAGGTGCCCTGAATAGTTCTAGTCATAAGAGACAGAAAGGCCTACCAGGAGAAACTCAGAGGTAGGACAAATGAGAAATGTGGGTGACTCATGTTCTCTTCAAGGGCATACGCCTCCAAACTTCTTGACAGTACAGCAAGAAACTTCTGGTTCGGGGTATATCTTTTCAGTTGCTCAAGGGAATGAAAGTCAGGGCTCTGGGTCTTGCCTGGGAGAGAAGCAGAGACTAGGAGTGTATGGAGCAGGTAGGGAGGGGGGCTTGGCCAGGAAGGTAGACACAGAAGATGCCAGAGCTGCCCACTCTGCCACTCAGGGCCATCCCGCCTTGGCCTTCACTTGCAGCTTTCACAGGTACACATGGGGGGGAGGCACCATGAAGCCCCTCTTGTCAGTGTGTGGGACCCCAGACTCTCGGTTCCTGAGGAGGGGCCCCACACCAGAGGATCTTGGGGTGGAAGCTGAAGGAGGCCACAATATCAGGCTCTAAGTAAACAGCATTTATTTCTCATGCATTCAACAAACATTCAGCCCATTGACACTGTGTCAAGCCCTGAGCAAGATCCCAGGGATGGAGCAGCAGTACCTTGGAGCTGGTCACAGGCAGGACCAGTGTTGTGCCCTAGCACAGGGGCTGGTGTTTGCTGAATACATGACAAGTCATTCGGGAAGCCCAGACACTCTGGGCAAGTAGGATAGGTACTGTGGTCAGGACAGTAAGGGCCTCTGGCCCACCAGGAAGCACCTTGGCTATCATATTCCCAGCACTTCTTGCTGACAGCAGCAGACCCAGAGACCAGGGTGCCCTGGCAGTTCAGGGACCTGAACAAGGTCCAGCAAGTAGACAGGGCCACTGTTTTCAACAACTCCCTGGCGTGAGCCTCAGGACCCCTGGCAGCTTGAGGCCACCACCTCAGGTCAGTGCAAACCTCCTGGGTGCATGTGTCTCTGTCCAGGGGTCCAGAGGCCCAGCCCTACCCAAGAGCAGGTTAAGGCCTGGCAGGGCTGGGGAAGGAGCATACAGCAGGAGGTGGTACTGGCCCACACATCCAGAGGGAGCCACAGGTCCGTCGGCCCTCAGCAGGAGCACTGGCATCAGTGGAGGGGGAGTCGCAAGGCAGCAGTCAGCGGGTCCGCTTGCTATCCAAAATGCCCTTCCAGTCATCCGCCCATGAGTGCAGCCGCTGGCGTGAGGGAGGCAGCCACACGTGCCGGTTGTGGCAGGATGTGAAGAGGACGTGCTCCCAGCTGGGGTGTGGCTCAGCCCCTGTAGCAGGAAAGCAGCATTTGAGTGCAGAGGCCCTGAGCCCTGGGCACAGGCCTCATGCATTTCCAGACTGTTTCCTTGTCGGGAAAGTGGTGCCCGTGAAAGCACCTTTCATGGGGGTGAGGAGAAAACGAGGCACTGCCCAGCCAGTACTGGGGGCAGTGCATAGTGCATGTGCTTAGTGGGGCCTTACCACTCCTATGGTAGGGAAGGTCTGAGGCAAACTGCATGCCTGGCTGCCCAGCATGGTTCCAGGCAGGAACACCAGATTGGAGCAGCCACGCATGCAGCTCACTGGTTTTGACCACAGGTTCCCTGGGCCCAAGCTTCAACTCCTCCTGTCTCCACTGGCACAAGTAGGGGATGCCCTCCCTGCTTCCTGTGGTTGGAAACAGGAGCCCGCCAGGCCTGATGGGCAATGACGGCCCTGAGTTCCTAGGGGAGATCATGGGGTTGGGAGGCACTGGCCCTGTCCCTAAGCACATTTGAGGGCCCTCTGTGAACTCCATGTCTGGACACAGGAGAAGGTAGAGACATACTCTGTATTCTCCCCAGGAGATCCAAAACAACAGACTGACTTGCAGCCACCAAAGACTCCAGGAGCTGCTGCACATGCTATAAAACAATGCTCAAATCACCTTGAAACAGCAACAACAAAAAACTATGCTCTGCCTTCCTGTTGTATGCTAGGCACAGTCCAAACTTTTTGAGCAGAAAAAAAAAAAAAAAAGGGGAGAAGGGTTTGTTGCTAAAAGCAAAGATCTGAAGTTCAGAGTCAAGTCCTCCGTTTACATGAAAAAGACAAGAAAGACAAGGGAAGCATGACGTGACTCACTGGAAGCCACCCAGCCAGTGAGGTGAAAGCTAGACCCTGAACATCCTGACTCCCAGGAGTTTCCACGTGCTTAGGCCACATGCTGAAAGGACCTTGTCTCCCTTGCAGGAGACTCAATGCCAGCTCCAGCCTGGACACCTGACAAGACCTGATGACAGAGTGCACTGCCAGGAACAAGGAAGCTTCAGAAAAGTAGGCACTGAGGGGAAAGGGCACATGGGGGCATGGAGCCCCAGGCCTGCTTCACCCACACCTCCCCTGTTGCAAGCCACTTGCCTATAATGTCCAGCCGGTCATCTATGAGGAGGTCAGCAGAGATCACGGTCTTGTCTCTGGTCAGCACAGTCTGCTCCAGAAAGTCAGGGCCAAAGTGCTTCTCCACCCAGGCATACTAAAGCGAATGGGAAGATGAACAGAGTGATGTCAGACAGGGCTGGGAACACCTAGGCACTCCCAGTACCAGCGCCTGATGATGGAAAGGGATCACCTGTAAAGCCAATGCCCAGGGAGAGAGAACGCATCCGATGTAATGTCCCATGTCCATTTCCTGCAGCTAGAAGACTACAGGGTCATGACTTAGACCCGTGCCTGGTGTCTCCAGGGCGACATGGCAAGCCCTCAGCGTCCAGCCTCAGAGGCCACTGCATCACCAGCACTATGCCCACAGGCTCCTTTCTCATTGATGTGCAAGCAGCACAGAAAGAGCTCTGCCCTCAGAGCTTATCTCTGGAAGGGTCAGCTGTCACAGGCACGTCTGTACTATTCATGGCAGAACCCTGGGACAGGCCACAGAGGAGCTGTTCAAGGAGCAGCCACCAGACTCCAAACTCCTCACCGTGCAAGGGACAAACACTTTTTGCAGCCAGTATTACAATGGTGAATGAGATAGACAGGCAACCAGCAGGGTGACAGACACATGGAAAGCAGAGGTGCTGGCGCATGATGCTGCCACCACAGACCTGGCAAACCACCTGCGCCTCACAGCTACTCTGCACTGGGAATCCCTTCCCCTCCCCTCATACAACTCAACTAACTGCCAGGTGGCCTTTCCCTTGAGATGGCAATTTTCCTAAAGCAGCAGCCCTGCGGTGACCTACTGGTCCTCTATTCTGAAAGCTCTTCCATTACAAAGCTGCAGGATCCCACCTACTTCACAAGACCACTCAGTGAGGGTGGAATTATCACACCACAGGCAGAGAGACTACAGACAGGTTACCCCTGCACTGCCTTCTGGCAGCGATGGCACTCTCCCTGCCATGCTCTCCTGCAGCCAAGGCCACCCCGCAGTGGGCCTGTGCTCGGCAGTTGTCTAGTCCATGCTGGTTACGGAAAGTAACAGCACTGCCTTACCACCACTGCTGGGGAAGAACTGCGGAAATGTGCACAGAGGTCTCAGCCCTGGGCCAGGCAGAGAACAAGTGCTCAGGAAAGGATTGTGGCTCTGGGTCTCACCCCACAGCTGAGGCCTAACCCATCCAGCCCCACAGTCAGAATGGAGGAGTTAGGCTGTGGGAAAGCTGATGGGCCTCACCAAGATATAGCTTCCTCAGAGTGTTGCTGGTGTGGTCAAATAAAGTAAGTTCCATATAGGTCATGGCTGCATTCTGGGTCCTGCATGTCTCTCAGAGAATTATGTGTTAAGGAGTCTCAGTCCCTGAAGTGGTGCTAGGGAGGTGGTAGAACCTTTAAGAGATGGGCCTAATGAGAGGTCCTTGGGTCACTGAGGGTGTGGCCTTGAAGGAAACACTGGAAAGCTGGCCCCCTTCCCCTCCTCTTTTGCTCCCTAGTCACCAGGTGATTTTGTTCCACCGAATCAACAGAAACCTCCAAAAGTATGAGCCAAAATAGACCTTTTTTTCTTTATAAGTTGATTCATCTCTGGTATGTGTTACAGCAATGGACAGAGGACTAACACGCACATGTAGAGTAATGCCTAGTACATAGGAAGAACTGTTATTATAACTAAACTTTAGTAGCTCCAAATACTCTACGGAAAATCAACTAAAATTATGAATACAAATCAGGATACAAAGTCAGCATACAAAAGTCATTTATGTTTTTATTCATTTGGAGATTATAAGTAAACAAAAATGCCATTTACAATAGCATAAAAAATTAAATAGACTGAACTGCATACTTAAAACAGCTAAAGTGATAGTTTTGTATTGTGTGTATTTATTACAATGAAAATTTTAATTAAAAGCTAAAGATAGTCTTTATGTCAAAACAAGACCCAATATGAAGTAGAGACAATATTAACAAAACATGTGCAAGACTTGGCCACTGAGAGTTATAAAACACTATTGAGAAAAATTAAACAAAATTTAAATAAATAGAGGCACTTTTGTGTTCATCTGTAGATCAGGAGACTCAATATTATAAAGTTCAAAAGCTATGATGCACTACAATCAAATTCCCACCAGGCTCACTACATTTTGATCAAAGGATCTATTCAGATATTTCAGAAATGAACCCAAAGATATCAAGACATTTCAAGATGGCCTTTCAGTCAAAGAAATAAGTGAATTTATGTGACTAAACCAGAAAGAAAGCTTGTTTGGGGCCCTTTGTCAAAAAAAAAAAAAAAAAAAAGCACAAGGACCCACATTTGATCCCTGGTATTGAATGCTGTGCTGGCCCTGGAAGCTGGGGTGAATCAAGTCGGCCACCAAAACTAGGCATGGTAATGCATGCCTGTAATCCCTGTGCTAGGAAGGCTAAGACAGGAAGATCACTATGAGTCTTAGCTGCATAGTGAGACCTTATACCAAATAAATAAAAATGGGTCATAACCTAATATAAAAGCTAAAGCTATAAACTTCTTGCTCTTCAAAGATATTGTTAAGGGCCGGCCAGATAGCTCAGTGGAGTAAAAGCACCTGCTTAGGCAGAGCACAGTGGCTGGGATTCAATCCCCAGTGTGGCTTGCAGTGCTGGCCCCACCCCCAGAGCACGCTGAGACAGCAACTGAGACTGGGCGTGGTTGTGCGAATCTGTAATTCCAGCACTTGGGAGGCTGAAAACAGGAGAATCACTATAAGTCCAATCTACGTTGTGAGACCCTGTACTAAATACACAAAAACAAAAGATATTGTTGTTATTATTATTATTATTATTATTATTATTATTTTATTTATTTATTTTTTGCGGAACCGGGGATTGAACTCAGGCCCTTGCGCTTGCCAGGGAAGCGCTTATCCCACTGAGCCATCTCCCCGGCCCCAACAAAAGATATTGTTAAGAAAATGAAATGACAAGTCACAAACTAGGAAAACACATTTGTAAAGTATATTACTAGATAAGACTTGTTTCTTGAATACATAAAATAACTCTCACAACTATGTGTAACAACCCCATGAAAACAAGGCACAAGATCTGAATGGACTATCTGCTTTAAAAATGGTTCAACGGGCTGGTGAGATAGCTCAGTGGTCCAAAGTACCTGCTTAGGCAAGCAAGCAGGCACTGTGGTTCGATCACCAATCACCAACGCCACATGCTTCACCAGCCCTGCCCCCAGGGTGGGCTAAACTGGCCACAAAAAAAAAGGTTCAACACCATCAGTGAAATGCGAATGCCAGCCCCACCCCTGGGGCACAGCAATTGAGACTGGGCAATTGAGACTGGGCATGGTGGCGTGCGCCTGTAAACCCAGCTCTTGGGAGGCTGTAAATAGGCAGATCGCTATGAGTCCAATCTAGTAGTGAGACCCTGAACACCCTGTAGACCTTTCCCTAAAATACAAAAAAATAAATAAAATAATAAAACCAGGAGACACTGCCACACACCTGGCACAACGGCCAGCATCCAGGCCCTCGTAACATTCAATGCTGATGAGGATGTGGAGCCAAAGGGACTTGTATCCATTGTGTGTACATATTTTTGCTTTGTTTCATGGTACTGAGACTAGAAGCCCCATGCCTTGCACCTGCAAGGCGAACAGTTCATCACTATGCCACCAGCCCTTTCCATTTTATTTTGAGCAAGGCTACATAATCCAATCTGCCCTCAAATTTTCAGTCCTCCTGCATCCACTCCCAAGAGGCTGGAATTATAAGCATTTGCCAACATGCCCAGGATGTACAGATGTTTCTAACTGATTTTTTTTTTTTTTTAATTTTGGTGCTAAGGATCCAACCCAGGTCCTTGTCCATGCTAAGCTCATGGTCTACTAATGAGCATCATCCCTAGCTCATAGCCTATTTTTCAAAAACAGTTTTAGCTTCACAGCAAAAGTGAATAGAACGTAGAGACTGCAATGTGCCCCTCCACCTCCACACATGCAAGGCTGCCAGTGCCGTCAATCCCACAGAATGTGCAGCACCAACAGTGCCCTAAGATCAACTCTGGATAGTACAAAATGATGCATTTCAAGGTAGGTTCACTAACATTACAAATGGAGTATGCAAGGAGGGGAGGTGGAATACCATCAACGAGGTGAGCCTCAGAGGGATAAGGCAAGAACAGAGCAAGACTGGAATAGGACTATCCTCTAGTTATTAGCTGCTGTGCTCTTAGGGAGGTGCTGCTCACTCTGGACCACTCATTTTGATTCCTGAAAACACAAGGATAAAACAGTTTAGCCAGCCAGATGTGGTGACGCACACCTATAATCTCACCTACTTAGGAGGCTGAGGCAGGAGGACTGCAAGTTCAAGACCAACCTAGGCAACTTAGCAAGACCCTACCTAAAAAAAAAAAAAAAGACACTGGGCATGGTGGCACACACTAGTAATCTGAGCACTTGGGAGGCCAAGGTAGGAGGATCATTGTGAGTTTGAAGCCAGGCTGGGCTACAAAGTACGTTCAAGACCAGCCTGAACTGCATAGAGAAACCCTGTCTTTTAAAAAGAAAAAAGATAAAAGACAGGATGTAGCTCAGTGTGAAGGCCTTAAGTTCAATCCCCAATACTACAAATAAACTAATCAAACAATATAGTTCAGCCCAACAAATGGTGAAGTTATGTAAGTGTAAAATAGTAGTGTCATTTCTAAACCAAAATTGGAAAAAAAGTCAAGCTAAATCTAAACTACATGTATCTAAAGAATTATGGAAGGAATATCTTAAGTTCTTATCATTAATACAAAATACCGGACACCCAAAGTTGAAGGAGGAAAGGGTTATTTTAGTTCTGTTTGTAGAGGTTTCAGCTCACAACTGGCTGGCTGCGAGGCAGGTTTGGCAGAGGGGCATCATGGGGAGAAACAGGTAACAGTGGCAGAAAGCAGGAAGCCAGCAAAGCAGCACAGTAGTGAGGAAGCGGCCTCAGCCAGCCTGCCTTCTTTCTGTCCCTTTATATTCATCCCATTATCCACTCCCAAGACTACGTCAAATCCCTTAATTCCAGCATCACACACTCTAGACCCAGGCACCTCTGAAAAGCCCCACCTGTGACCACAGGAAGCTTTGAGTGGACTTCTAGACATGAGATATAACAAGGGACTTGCAGGGCAGGCCCCTCTTTCCAAGGCTGTGGGCAGGAAGTCCCTGAATAAAAAGCCCAGAAATCATAAAGATGGTGTACTAGTTGATACATTGTGTCAACTTGAGTTTAGAAGCTTAATTAAGTGACTCAAGAGAGAGCCTGGATTCTCACTTTGTAAACATCCTCATCCTGTGCAAAAGGAGAGCATGGACATTATGGGAGTTCTACACCTCCACAGCTTGTTTACAATATGAGGGGAGAAAGGTTGGCTAAAAGCTGCAGCTGCTGCCCTTCCCTGAGCTCTTAGTTGTTTTCTGCTGTCACGGACTGGTGCTCTCTGCCTTGGAGCTGTCACGGACTTGCTGCTCTCTGCCATGGGCCACTCTGCCTCGGAGCCAGCTAAGTATAGACTGAAACCTCCCCAAACTGTGCGCTTTAAATAAACCTTTCCTTCCTTAATTTTGGGTGTTGGGTATTTTGTCCCATCAATGAGAGAAAAGTAACTGAGACGAATGAAGGAAGATGCTGGAGAGGATGGCTGTAGCAGGGGAATAGCTGGGACAGACAGCTGGGACAGCTGCCCATCTAGCTGCTGGCGCTCCCTAAGCCATGAGGTCCTCAAGCTCAGGACCAGCCCCACAGCTCAGAGCTTGACTCTCCTGGCTAGGCATGGTAGTTGCAGGTGCACTGACCCAAAGACGGGGCACTTCTTTTTGTTTTGGGTTTTTGGGGGCAGGGGGTAAAAAGGAGACAAACAATTTGAAAGACAACACCACAAAGACCAGAGGTCTTCAGGATATATGACTTGATCTAGGCTAAACCATTTCTTCAGGTGTTACATATATTTTTCATGCTATGCTTTTCATGTATCTAATTTACTAATATTTTGTTTAGGACTTTTATACTAATGTAAATGAGGTATTTGCATTTTTTTTCTTTGCAGTATTATCAAGTTTTTGGGTCAAGGTAAAAACTTAATCTGAAAGATTCTTTTTTATTGTAAAGATAATAAAAACATTTAAAAACATTAAAAAGATACAAAATTTCAAACCAAGATGATAGGAAATAACAATGGTTGCTATACTGCATACTATGATCTTCAAGGTAATTGGTCAGATTACCAGATATAAGCCTACAAAATTGGTTTTAAAAAGTAAGCACTAACTGTTCCTTGCAATAAACCAAAAGAAAACTGGGCATAGTGGCACACATGTGTAATCCCAAGACTCAGGAGGTTAAGGCAGGAGGACAGTTGCAAGTTCAAAGCCAGCTTGGGCTACAAAATGAGCTCAAGGCCAGCCTGGAGTGCATCATGAGATCCTGTGTCAAAAACACAAAAAACAAAAACAAACAAAAAAACAATAGAAATTAGTAGTATAATTATTTTCACTAACATATGTGTGTGTGTGTGTGTGTGTGTGTGTGTGTTTCCTTTCCTTCTTTCTTTTCTCCTTTCCCTCATCCCAGTTGTTCTTTCATTTTGAATTTAGAAAAGAAATACTGGTGCTGAGGCTTAAATATGGCTTGTCCCCACCTTCATTCACACTGGGGCTTAACTCTGCGCTATAGTGTTGGAGGCATTTAGCTCACAGAGTGGAGGCCTTGAGTGTAGCAACGCCTCTTGCATGGGTCTGGGAGTTCTTGGGCTCAGAGCCTGGGTCCGTTACCCTGAGAACGGGTTGTATAAATGAACAGCACCTCTCACGCTCTGCCTCCTCAGCGGGAACTTGTTTGCCATTCTGCTCTCCTCCCTGACCTGAAGCCACGTGAGGCCCCCACCAGATGATAACCAGACACCAGCACCTTGATCTTGGACTTCTAGCCTCTTGAACTATGAGCCAAAATAACCCCCATTTTTCATAAAATACCCAGACCCCAGTATCTTGTTGTAACAACAGAAAATGAACTAAGACAACTGAGGTGAAATGCAAGCACACCAACCACAGTCTCCAGGGTAAAGTTACTGGGTTGCAGCTGCGTGGCTCACATACACAATCATGTAGATTCCTGAGAATCTGTGGGCTCTTCACATGGCAGAAGCAGCTCTGGGCTCTTTAACGTAAGTGGATGATAGGTTCACAGACTGGGAGCAACTGGGCAATTTGGAGTAAAATATGCAGAAATTTAATTCATTACCCGTTTTTCTTTCTTTTTGCAGCGTGTGTGTGTGTGTGTGTGTGTGTGTGTGTGTGTGTGTGTGCATGTGTATGGAGGAGTATGTGTGTGTATGCACATGGGTGGTGTGTGTGTGTGTGTGTGTGTGCGTGTGTGTGTGTGTTTCTGGGAATCTAAGCCAGGGTCTCTTAGGCAAGTACTCTACCAATTATTGTTAAAACTAAAATAGACTCCACCAACATGTCAGCCAGAAACCAGCCTTCAAATCATGAGAACACACTTTGCTTCACACTCCAGTACCTCACTTAATGTGGCATGTCATTACTCCCCTTATGGAATTAGAAAAAGTCCAGATGCATTGTCATGCCTCTAAATGAAGAACTTGCTGTGGATTTTTAAAAAATCTTTCTTTGGGAGCAAAAGCAAAAATCATGCTACTCAAGTTCCAGTCTGGTGGAGCTTGAGAAGAGGGGTGATGTGGCACAGGAGAAGACTGCACGGGGTCCCACACTTGACTCACTACCTTCCTGCTGCTGACCTTGGACAAGCACCTTAACCTCTCCTGCCTCATTTTCCAATCTATAAAATAGGGCAAGCATGGTCCCTACTCTGCAAAGGTATTAAGTTAGTGGGTTATCATAGAGAAAAAGCTCTTGCCTACAGCCAACACAAGCTTGTTGTGCTCTGAGGTTAAATGCCAGTATACTCTAGGAGGAAGGAAGGGTCTGGTAACCTGGATGTGGATCATTTCTAACCCTAGTGTGTGATAAAAAAGTGAGATCGTAGCTACCCGGATTCTCTTCTTTTGTCTGGGTCGTCAGAGGAGAATATTCATGGAGAAGTGTTTCCACTTAGGATTCCCATGGTGATCACATTCCAGTGAATAGAGCCAAAAGTGGACCCAGGAAGGCAAAACACCTTGTATGCATGTCCTAGACCAGCCGCCTGCCCTGCAACACCAGCCCCAGGCACAGTACAGAGAAACCAGTGACACCTACTTCCTTTGGCCAGTCAGCTGAGGTAAAAAATGTCCACCCACATTGGGCAGGGAAGGTGGTAGGCATGTTGTCAGGCCAGAGGAGTGGTCAGAGCAGGATAATAGATGGATACGGTAGGCAGTATGGCAGGAGCTACCTTCATCTCAGGTGGTTGGGACATAGGCAAGTTAACATGCTTAGCCTGGCCTACCCCCACCTTCTAGCCAGTCCCTACAGCCACTGGCAAAAACATACCACCAAGAATGTCTTTAGATAATGCTGCATACTTGCCCTGTTTCACGCCTGTGCCCTGTGTCCCCCCTTCTCCATCAGCTGACAGGGCATAGCCTGGGCCAGTAGGAAGTGTGAACTGTGCTCACCCCTAGTGTACTTACTGGAAATGGACAAAACTTTTTGTGTAACATGTACCAGACTCCGACATTTCCTCCTGTGGCACACTAATCCTTTTATTGGAACTTACACTAAGAACATAATAATACAAACACCTATTCACAAAATATCTTCAGTTTTAAACAAGTCATATTTCTGAATAATAGTGTTTGGTGACAAAAAAAAAAAACCCTAAAAGATATAATACTAAGCAAAAAAAAGTAGTAAATCATATGAGATTTTTAAAAATATATGCATTATATTTAACAGGCATCAAAGTGAAACTAAAAAGAACACATCAAAACCTTAGCAGTGTTCCTCTCTAGGTGGCAGGAATGTGGATGTGGGCTTCTGTTGCTTTTTTCTTTCAGGACACCTACCATCATTAGTGCACCCGTCTTCTGACAAGGTCACCTCTGTTTTTTTTTCTGGAAGCCACCATTCTTCCATCAGCAGCAGCCTTATAAAGGACAATCAGTCCTCATCTCCTCCCTGGGCTTTCACTGCCAGACTCATACTCACAGACGAGAGCGGCCAGCAGCTGCACTTGGCATAGCCCTAGTACCTGGAGTGTGGGACCCACGCTCAGCTCACTGATTACACAGTCTTGTGGGGGAGATTACAAGTAACATTTAAGAGCATCTTCTGGACTGTGATTCTTGGAGCTATGAAACCCCAGGATGAACACCAACAGCACTCCAGTGTTTTAGAAGAATATTAACTAGACAGATTGCCTCCTGGTGTCTAAAGCCTGCTTCTTCCTATTTCCTTCTCTGAGCAAACTAACATCCTTCTAATAGATCCTATTTTCATTAGCTTAAAGCTCTTAGTGTGCTAGAGAGGAGTCCTGACTTTCATCCCTTCAAAGGCTCCGGGGCCTCTCCAGGGAGTGTGAGCAGCCTGCAGGAGGAGACAGAAGCTGAGTATAAGCGGAGGGATAAACAGACAGGCCCAGGCCTCACTGGCTGTGTGTGATCACTGGATCCAGCAGACGAGCTCTCTCACCTCTCTGAGCCTCAGTTTCTCCATCTCTCCAATTACAAGGGTGTTCTGTAAACCTCATAAGTAGTAACTAAAGGACAGTGCCTGGTGTATTAGAGACGTCTAGTAAGTGACAAACATCCTTACACAAAGGCATCTGACAGCTCTTAGCTGAACAAGGGGTCTCTTCACCCAATACCAAATGCTGAATTTGAGGGGTAGGGGGCTGCCCCTAAGCTGGACACTGGAGGCTACAGCCAGCACTGCTATGACAATTGCTGCCCTCATGGACCTCAGCCCAGTGGGAGACAGTGAGTAAAAAGACAGAGGCAGAGACACAAACCCATTCCAAATGGTCCTCAGTGCCACACAGGAAACAGGGCCAACAGATATAACAAAGTGAAAAAAGAATATACTTCAGAGACAGTGAGGAAGTGTGGGGAAGTTTCTGAGTGCAACAGCAAGAGAGGAAGATGTTTGGAGACTAGGGTGGCTCAAGAAAAGAGGGTGGAAACAAAAGAAACAGAGGGTGGAGAGCACCTCAGTGGAGAGAGGCAGGAAGGCCTGAAGGGAATGCCAGGAGTCTCTACACAGACTTTTAAAAGGGAAGCTATTAGGAAAGGGCTGACGTGATATGCCTTATGAAATGCCTCATTAGCTCTGTGTGGAACTAAAATGAGCCAGCAGGTTAGGGGCAACATTAGCAGTTCTGGGAAGAAATGCTGAGCTGATGATAAAGGGAATAAAGATAGAGATGAATGTCAGATTTAGAAACAGAATACACAAGGTACTGGGCTCAGTGCACACTGGCCAAGGAGGGTAGACAGCACTGTGTTCACTGTGAGGGAGGGAAAGACAAAGACACACACAGACACTGACATGGGACAGACACATCAGGCTGGTGACCTCACTGAAGCTGTGGTGCAGGCTAGGAGGTCATCACTAAGAAAATGTGTAAATACACAGGAATGGGTAAAGAGCCACCTTACCAGCCTTACACCAGTGAATAAAGTCCATATCCTTTCCTATCCACGAATTCAACCAATCACAGGGCAGAAATTTTCAGTAATTGTATATATGCTTAACATGTACATATATACTGTACATGTACAGTAACTATTTCTTGTTACTGCTCCCTAAACAATAGAGTATAATAGCTATTTCACATACCATTTACATTGCAGTAGATAGTATGTCATCTAGAAATGATTTAAAGAATATGAGAAGAGGTACACATATTATATGCAAATACCAAGCCACTTTATATATGAGACTTGAGCATCTTCAGGTAATGATTGGGTGAGGTGGACTCCTGAAACCAATTCCCCACAGCTACCAAAGGATCCTGAACAGCCACGTGACCACCCAGTGCAAGACTGGTGGAAGCAGCCATTGTATTCCCCACTCCAGTACTCAAGCTGAGGGCTGCATTAGAGTTACCTGGAGAGCCGATCAAGATCACACTGGAGCTGCCAGAGTTTCTGGTTCAGAAGATCTGTTGCAGGGCTGAAAAACGTTGATTTCTATTGAGTCTCTGGGGGAGGCTGACCATGGAGGACCCTCACTTGGAGACCATTACTTTACTAGAAAGAGAAGGCCCAGCCTTTACTGCTCACACCGCAGCCACAAACTATAGACCAGGGACCTTACTTCCCTAGGTTTAACTAATCTCATGCTTCTGGAAAATTCAAAGGTAACTATGGGATGGGGATATAGGCAACAAGCACTGGCATAATTCCACAGTAGGTATACCAGAGGTACTTAATACTGGATGAATGTGTAACTGCAGTTCCTGACATGGAGCTGGAGTGAGGAGAGGAAAGAGAAGACGCTCAGAACTCATGCCTGAAGGTTGGAAGCTCCTACCAGCAGAGATCTGGGCTGGAAATCTAGCCTTCTTGCTGAGGAAGATGCTCAGAAACCTTGGGCGAGAGCCAGGCTCTGAATCTCCCTGCCAAGTGCCCTCTTCCTGGCAACAGAGCTATCCTCTGGGTTTGGAAACTGCAGCTTCCCAAATTCCAGAAAAATCTTCATTTCATGTCATTTTCTTTCTTTTCAGTAAGGAGAGAAAAGAGATTATGTAGCAAAATAAACTTGAGCCACTTCCCCTTTGTTAGACTTTTCATGTAATGTTGTCCACAACCTTCCAGCCGCTTACCAAACATGGTTCTCTCTTCATTACCTCTGTCATAAGCCTGTTCAGGGACAAGTACATCTGACAAATGACATTGCTCCAAACTGTTGATGGGTATCTATTCCATCAATCCCTTGTCACAATAATGAGGCCTCACCAGAAAGGGAATGGGGGGGGGGCTGAGAACAGTACAGGAGAAGTCCCTGGGGAACACTGGCACAGAGCCAGAGAGCAAGCACTGGGGACCTGGCACTGAGTCTGCACCTTCCTATCAGAAGAGATGAGCCATCAGCCTTTGTCTGCACTGCACAGGGTGAGGGCTGTCCAGAGCAAGAGGCACATCTTACCTTCTCATAGGGACAGTACTTGAACATCTTGATGGGGCTTGTGCAGATGAACACGTCAGTGCTGCCAAGAAGAGAAAGGACAGTGAGCCTGAAGTCTGTGGCCACCACCATGCTAGCTTCCCAACACCTCCGTACCCTTTTAGACTGAGCCCCTTTTAGGGTCTAAGTGTCACACATGTGATGGGAAACCGACTGCTCTGTGTCTCCACAGCAGAGATGTTGCATTTCTGGCCCATGCAATGGCCATGGAAGCACAGAAAACTTGCAGCAATTTTTACAGGGCCAGACCTAAAAGGTTAGCAGAGCTCAGACACTCCTAAAATTGGAACAGGGAAATACAAAGAAAAAGAAGCATTTGGTAACAAGCCCAGCATTAAAGAACACAGAGATCTGGGCATGGTGGCACAGGCCTGGATTCCCAGCACTCAGGAGGATGAAGCTGAAGCATCGCCAAGAGCTCGAGGCCAGCTTGGGCTCCATAGTGAGTTGAAAGCCAGTGTGAACTACATAGCAAGACCCTGTCTCAAAAATCCAAAATAAATAAATAAAATAAAAGGACTGGGGGTCTGGCTCAGTGGTAGAGTACACACTTAGCATGCACAAGACATTTGGGTTCCATCCACACCAAAAAGGGGGGAATGGGAGACAGATCCTAGAGTTACTCGAGGGAAAAATGAGGTCCCATGCAATGCAAAGGAAAGAAATCAACATTTAAAATGAAGAATTCCAGGGGCTGGGGAGATGGCTCAGTGGAATAAGCGCTTCCCTGGCAAGCACAAGGGCCTGAGTTCAATCCCCGGTTCCGCAAAAAAAAGGAAATAAAAGACAGCAGCCTTAGGGCTGGTGAGACGGCTCAGTGGTCTAAAGCACCTACTTAGAACAAGCTTAGCAAAGCACAGGGACTGCGGTTCAATCCCCCAGCACCACATGCCAACCAGCCCTGCCCCCTGGTGGGCTGAGCTGGCCACACACACACACACACACACACACACACACACAAATAAATAAATTAAAAAAAAAAAGAATTCCAGTACCATGTATTAATGCTCTGGCCTCAGGCCAAACAGAACAGCTTAGATCCCGTGTACTGAGCAGCGCATACCCCTCAAAACAGGTGCTAGCTCTGTATATGGTACAGTACAGCCCTCCCACAGTAAAGGTACCAAGCCAAATCCACAGGGGAGCCGGCCCTGACCCAGAAAGGCTTCTTGGGTGTTGCTTCTCCCCACACCCCCAAGGGCCTTGGAGCCATAACTATCAAGAGTCATCTGGCCCCAAACAGCCTCAAAAGCTTCAGCTCCAACACTGGCACCACCCAGCTCATCAAGCTGAGATGCAGAAGATGTTTTCCCAACTCTCTCTCTGGCAAATTGGCCCCCAGAGAGTCCCATGGAAGCCTGCTGGTCCCCAGAGTGCTGCATATACCTGTCATTATCTGAGGTCTTCCCAGCTTTTGCACTTCCTCTGCCAATTGTGTCCTTACACCTGCTATGTTCCTGCAAAACTCAGCTACTGCCCAGTGATTGTTTTCAGCTCTATCTCCAAAGGGACTAGCCTTTGATTCTTCCTTGCTGTGGTCATCTACCATTGGCCAGATACTGTCCCTGTACACCCCATTTTCCAGCTCAACACCATTCCCTCTTCCCCTGCTCTTCAAGAGCCTAGCGATGTTGCACACACGCACACACGTACATACGTGCAGATCCAACACATAGTCTCTCAGTTCCTATCCCTCCTCACCTCCAAATACCTCCTCTTCCCTTTTTCCTATCCCCAAAACTTCTTCCATCAGCACATGGAGCCTGGCCTCCCTGGTCCCCACCCAAGACAAACACATTCAAGCACTCTGTTCTCAATTATTCAGTCTTTTCAAGAGGGACAAGGACTATGCATACCAGTTTTGCACACTCCCTCACCACCAGCTTGACATCCTGGCTTTGCACACTCACACTTTGTGATCCATCCTGCAATCACTGTTTGTGTATATCTTGCTCCACAGAGGACTATTTTGCCAGGCCTGAAAGAACCCACAGTCCAACTTCTCTCACCTCCACCCAAACAACTGAAGGTT
This sequence comes from Octodon degus, assembly GCF_000260255.1. Taxonomy (NCBI): domain Eukaryota; kingdom Metazoa; phylum Chordata; class Mammalia; order Rodentia; family Octodontidae; genus Octodon; species Octodon degus. The sequence goes on from NW_004524698.1 coordinate 7,989,780, forward strand.
GCTAGAGACAAAAAAAAGAACAGAAAGAAAGAAAGAAAGAAAGAAAGAAAGAAAGAAAGAAAGAAAGAAAGAAAGAAAGAAAGAAAGAAAGAAGAAAAAAAGAAAAGAAAAGAGAAAAATCACAAAGTCTTTGGGGGCCTTGTGACTGCACAGCAGACTACTTTCCAGGGCCTTGGAGGTGCTCACCGCAGGTTCCCCCACATAGTCAGAGCACGCCTTTTCTGAGCCTCACTCTCCTCACCATGGGATCCCACGCTTCTCTTCACGCATCACTATACTGGCTTGCGGTTCTCATGTATGCCATAGCAGCCACCCATCCTCTGGCTCAACCACCATCTGCACTCTCCCCTCCATTTGCACCCATTTGCCTCCATCTTCACAAAGGTATTTTCCCTCTAACTTCTCCCTCTCTCCTCCTCCTCATTCAAACATGTCCCGGTATCTCTTACCTTAAATCTACATTTAACTACTATTCACCTGTAGTAGTTATGATGACATTATCCTGATAGAGCCACTGTCAGTTGAAAATCTTACAAGAACAAATACAGTAAGAACCCAAAAGAAGAAATACAAATAGAAAGGTATAAATACAATTAAAAGGAGAGCAAGAACTTGAGGACTAGACAATGAAGAGAGAGCAAGGAGAAGAGCTAGGAAACATGACAGAGGCAAGCCATGCAGTTACATGTGTAAGATGGGTAAGGCAATGATCCTGAGAATCTTTAGAACATTTCTGAATCTAGCAGTTAACTGGAAGGATTCTCAGCCTGACTAACTATATATACTGACACCTGTGAACTAAGCAACAGCACTGAAGACGGCAATTTGTAATAGTAGGTTCATGCTTGGAGTGCCTGTCATTCTGGTCTTCTGAATATGTGCTGCTTGTCATGACACACCAGTTGCTTCCATGCTGTCTCTCGGATAGATGATTGTTTAAAAAGGAAGGGGGTGTTAATTATTGAAACTGTCCTACCAATTTGATTTGAAACTGTCTCATTAGGGGCCGGGGAGATGGCTCAGTAGACTAAGTGCTTGCCTGACAAGCACAAGGGCCTGAGTTCAATCCCTGGTTCCGGGAAAAAAAAAGAAAGAAAGAAACTGTCTTATTGATACTTGTTTATCAATAAAATTATGGAAAAAATTTAAATGGCAATGGAATACCCTTCTCTGACAAAAATAAACAAAGAAAGGGGATATAAATAAAGGACCTTTTTATCTGTATATACAAAATAGAATAGATGTACAGCTATTTTCTCTTAATTCAATGAGAAGACAGATTTGTACTAATAGTGTTTGGACAGGCTATCATGTGTGCATCTTGTACTATGAACAACTACTACGAAGACAACAATATGCAATGTATTAATTATTGTAACTGTCCTACTAACCTGTTTTGAAACTGTCACATTGCTATTTCTTTCTCAATAAAATAATTTTAAAAAATAAAAAATAAAAAAATAAAAAGGAAGGGGGTGGTGAATGAAGGAAGGAAACAGGAAAAGGAGTGTTGTGGGACTGTCCTGCTACAATGTTGTATATGGTTAGATTTCTGCACTTATGTGTAAACATATATAATTCTTTATTCCTATTTTTTAAATATATTTTAATTTTTTAAATTTTTTGTCATATTCTGTAGGGACTTAAAGTTTAACATATCAATATTTGATGAAAAATACCTGTTCCATGTTATTCCTAAGATGTTTGATATTCAGACAGATAGTGAGCTTAAGCTCAACAGTCTAGGTTATATGGCAATAACAATAAGCTTCTCTTCTGGAGGGTTAACAACCTAAGTTTGTGGACCAAAAATTAGAGAAAAAGGAGGGCCACAAGGAAAGCCAACATTTTGGCCCTAGCCTTCCAAGGTAAATTAAGACTCAGGACATATGAGAACTTGACTATAACGTCATGTAATTCAGTAGTGTCCCAAATTCTCTGATCAAGGAGATTATGGGGCCAAAGAGGAAAGTGATCGATGATGTAGATGTGCGTAAAGAGAGTCCCATGGAGAGAAAACATTCTCTCAGGCTTTCACAGAGCGCAAATTGGCCAAGCAATGGCCATGACTCATCCACATGGCTGACACTGACAATGGATCTACAATTTGAGGTACAGAGTCTCAGGATAAAT
>NW_004524698.1:7993291-7999745 GCF_000260255.1 Octodon degus
TGAAATCATCAACAGGACGATAAGTCAGCAGCTGTCTGCATAACACAAAGCTGTCTCATTACCACTCATACCCCTGCTCCTTCCACAACATAACACACTTCACAACTTCCTTTGCTGTGGACTCCACTTCTCACCATCTGTCCCTTTCTCAACCAACTCCCAACTTGGAGTTGGTCCCCTCCTGACTTAGTCACCGTCTTTGTCATTGAAACACAACACCAGATATCACAACTCAAAGAAGTTTATTTTAGCTCACATATTCAGTATATACATGGCTGGATCCAAGGCAGGAAAGAGAAAGAAGGGAGGAGCTAGGGTGCAGACATATCCTTCCAGGTCTGCCCCTAGTGACCTGCCTTTTGCAACCAAGGTTCACCTACCAACAGCACATTTAGCTATGGATTCATCAGCAGATTAACTCACCAAAGACTATAGCATCCTCATGATTCAATTACTTTCCATCTCAGTTAATTTTCTCTCATTGCTGGGACAAAATACCTGACACCCCAAATTAAGGAAGGAAAGAAAGATTTATTTAGCTCAGAGTTTGTGGAGGTTTCAGCCCATAATCAGCTGGCTCCAAGATACAGTGACACATGGCAGAGGGCAGCAATTAATGGTGACAGAAAACAACATGACAGCAAGAACAGAAAGGGAGGAGCAGTGGCCGCCGCAGCAGAGGCACAGAGCAAGCCTCTCTCCCTTCCCTATACTACATTCAGGCTATCTACCAACATGTAGCTCTGACACCCCATAATCCCAGAAGCACTCACACCCATAATCCCAGCATTGTATTATGAATTAATCACAGACTCTAGAAGCCCGCCCCAATGATTCCATGAGGCTTTGGGGGGACAACTAGGCCCAAACCATAACATTTTCCAAAGTCCAACCTGAACATATGACCCTTTGGGAGACACTGAACCATAACACCCTCACTCCACAGGAGTTGCCCTTGTCTCCAAGGATCCTCGTATACCACAGCACTCTGGCTTTTCTCACCAGCATTAGGACCTCGTGCCTTATGTGTTTTCTCATCTCCCCCCAGCCTCCAGCCTCTAAGGGCTGGTACTGGGCTCTCTGAGGCTGTCTGTACTCCCCATTCAGGTGGCATCTTCCAGCCTAAGGCTTTAATGTACAGACACCTCCCAACCTCTCCCCACACCTAGTGCAAATCCTTCATAGCCTTTTATTTTTTTTAAATATTTATTTATTTATTTATTTGTGTGTGTGGCCAGCTCAGCCCACCAGGGGGCGGGGCTGGCTGGCATGTGGTGCTGGGGGACCGAACCGCGGTCCCTTGTACTTTGCTAAGCTTGTTCTAAGTAGGTGCTTTAGACCACTGAGCCATCTCACCAGCCCTTTCATAGCCTTTAAATAGCTCCCTTTGAACACTTCACCCATCTCAAACTCTATGGTTCCAAAATGAACATTAGATTTCCCCAAATTCCAGGATCTGGCCCTTCCCTGGTTTTCCTTCAGTTAATGATATTAACATCTTATATAATGCCATGCACTTGAACCCCCCCCCCAAAAAAAAACCCCTAAAAATTATTTTTCCTGACTTTCTGACCCCAAAATCAGATCCATCATGAGACCTTCCCAGTTCTACCAACTTCAACTTCTCTCCATGCAATCACCCATCTCTGAGCTTTTACAGCTCCCCACTAGTTCCTCAGTTTCCAAGACTGTTTCCTCTGTACCTCTGGACATAGGTCCACCCTATGTCCAGACAGACAGACTGGCTAGCTGACTGTCTTTCTTTTCTTTTCTTTTTCTTGTTCCTTTTCTTTTTCCTTTTCATTCCCCTTCCCTTTCCCCTCCCCTCCCCTCGCCTCCTCTTTCCTTCCTTCCTTTTTCTTGAGACAGGATATCACTATGTTCCCGAGGCTGGCCTTTAACTCTGGAGTTAAGTAATCTTCCTGACTCAGCCTCCTAAGTAACTCAGACCACAAGTACATGCTACCATGTCTGTTTCAGACTGATTATTTTTAGACTGATTATTTCAATTATACTGAGGTATAATTGACATGCAATAAAGTATACACATTAAATAGTATAAGTCACAACACATGTGCACAGCCACTAAAGAGAGATGACCACAATCAAGACAATAATCACATTCATGACTTGAATGTAACCCCTCGGTAATCTCTCCCACCTGCCCCTCCTTCCTCCCTAATCCTGGGCCCCAAGCCACCACCAATTTGTCTTCTACCCCTACAGACTAGATTGTATTTTCTAAAATTTTATATAAATGGAAACAGAGTATGTACTCTTTCTTATCATCTGACTTCTTTTATCCAAGATTGTTTATCCACATTGTTAAATAAATGTATCAACAATTTGAGCAAATTGATTTTTTAAAGTTTTATTGATATATAATTCATACATCACAACATTTACCCTTTAGGTATATATTTTATAAATTTTAGTATATTTACGAGTGTTATGACCACCACAATCTAATTTTTAGGACATTGCCATCACTCCAAAATGAAACCTGTGCCTTTTAAGCAATCAATGCCCATTTTCCCCTCCTTTTCCCAGCCTCTGGTAACAACCAAAAGTGCTTTTTGGCTCTAAAGATCTCCCAACTCTGCACATCACATATAAACGGAATTTTAGAATGTATAGCCTTCTGTGTCTCATTTCTTTCACTTAACATAGTGTTCTTTAAGGTTTACCTATATTGTAGCATGAATTACAACATCATTTCTTTTATAAATGAGAACTATTCCACTGTATCTCTCCCCAGCCCATATTTGCTTTTTTGAGACTGGGTCTCAAATGTGGCACATACCACATTTTTATCTATTCATCTGTTCACAGAAGCTGGAGTTGTTTCCACCTTGTGGTTATTATAAATAGCACTGCTGTGAACACTTGTGTACAGGTTTTTGTGCGGGTATGTGTTTCTGTGGGTATGTACTGGGCTATAGGTATGTGTTGGCTTATTGGGTAATTCTATGGTTTATGTGCTGACAGAATGTTCACTAAAACATTTTGCACAGAGGCTACATCACTTTACATTCCCACCCACAACACACGGAGTCCCAATTCTCCACATCCTTTCCAATGGCTGTTAGAGATCTCGTCTTCTCAGGATAGTCATCCTTGTGGAAGTGAACTGCTATCTCACTGTGCTTTTGACTTGTATTTCCCTAAGAGTGAATATCTGAATGCATTTTCATCTGTGTATCTTCTCTGGAGAAATGTCTATCCAGACTTATTGCCCCAAATCTACATTTTTTTTAACTCCTAAGTTTGGTCATGTCAATTTTTCTTCAAACTCATCTTCTGCCACTCTGCCATCCCATCCCCTACCATGCTCACAACCTCTAGGCATTGCTTCTTAATGTCACTCAAATAAGCAAAAGTCTTGCCCATCTTAGGTTATAGTACTTATACCAGCTCTCCTCTGGGTTTAGAGTGTCAGCCCAACCCTTCGCTGGCCTGTTCATTCTTATCCTTCTGTGGGAAGTCAAATGTCAGCTTCTTAGAGAAATCTTTCTACCCCACTCAAAACAGCCCTTTCCCCAGTGACTCATTAACACATTATCTGGCTAATTACCTTCACAAAGCTCATTATAACCTGAAATTGCAATTGTAATTGATTATGAGTTGTCATCTTCCCCACTATAATGTGAACTCCTTGAGGCCTGAGACTTTGGTGCCTCATTTACAAATACATTCCCAGTGCTAGCACAATGGCAAACACATACTCAGGGACACACACACCTGCTTACGGAATGAATGAAGAGTAATGGATGTCAGGTTTAAATACAAATTCAAGCATCTATCTTTGTAAATGAATGTTACCTTTAAAATTGTCCTACAACATCAAACATTTGTTTTGACAAATACATATGCTCCTCAACCTGAGATGGGGTTATAGCTCTACAAACCCATCCTAAATCAAATATATCTAAAGTTAAAAGTGCACTAAGTAGACCTAACACACACTGACCATCTACACTGCAGAGGAGTCATGTCCCCTGTCAGCTGAGGCTGTCACTGCCCAGCACAAATAAGAGATCCAACTGCACACTGCCAGGCTGGCAAAGATGCAGATGCAAAATTCAAAGTATGCTTTCCATTGACTGTATATCTCTATTGCACCAATGTAAAAATTAACAATTTTAAGTCAAACTACAGTAAGTTGAGGATCATCTATATGACTTGAAGTATACAATAAAAACTATGGAAAACTCAAGCAAAAACTCCAAAATATTACAAAGTGACAGTTTCAGAGTAGTGAAATTGAAATGACTATGTTCCATGCACTAATTAGGGTCACCACACAGACTAATTCGCTCCTCAGTAGAAAGGGTCTGGGCAAAGAGACACCCACCCCAGCTGCGGGCAAGGAGTGTGTGAGATTAAAAGCAAACCTAACAGGTGACCCACCCTTCTGTCACTACTACAAAAGTTCCAAAATGGGTCTGTGATCTGCAGAGGACTACATGTGCACAGCGTCTGTCTGTGTAGGTCCGGCTGGCCTTGAACTCATGGTACTCTTACTGCCTCAGCCTCTGCAGTGCTGGGATGAGAGGTGTGTACGTCACAGCTGGCTGATGCTTTGTACTTGTCCATCTAGCACTCTGCTCCTGCCTTGCAGTCAACTGACCATGGACTGAAACTGCGTCAAAATAAACTTCTGCTCCTTTAAAAAATAATAATAAAAAAGCTATGTTTTTCTAAGCAAACATTTTCCAGCCTTCCCCTAGTTACTGACCTTAGAAGCTAATTATAATCACTTCAAAGTAGTCCTAAGTTGTTTTTTCACACACATTGAAATCCAGGGTAGTTTAAACACCAAGGAGATTCAGATAATTCACAAAACTGTCAGCAGCGACTTGAACTCATGTTTGGCCAGTTTTACATGTCAAATACTCCTTAGAAGATGATCAAGCCAGGTGTGGCGGCACACAGCTATAACCCCTGCACTCTGAGAAGTCAAGGCAAGAGGACTGCAAGTTCAACCTCAGTCTGGGCAACGGAGCAAGATTGTCTTAAAATAAAAAAGTAAAAAAGGAAGGGGACGTAGTTCACTATGAAGGCTATGATTTCAATCACCAGTACAAAAATCAATCAATGAATCAGTGAATCTTTAAAAATTACTGATGATGCACACTGAGGGTCTTTATTTTCCTTTTTTCTTTTGTTTCATTTTGTTTTTTAAAGATTGATTGATTGATTGATTGATTTGGTACAAGGTCTCACTGCGCAGCTCAGACTCATAGTGATCATCCTGTCTCAGCCTCCCCAGCACTAGGATTACAGGCATGCACCACCACATCCAGTTTCAGTGGTAGCCCAGTATGGGGCTCGCATGGCATGCAGTACCAGGGATCAAACCCAGGTCCTTATATTTACCAGGCAGGCGCTTAGACCACTGAGCTATCTCCCCAGTCCTTATTTGATTTTTTGAGACAGGGTCTCACTCTGTAGTTCAGCTGGCCCTGAACTCCCTTTATAGTTCAGGCTGATCTCAAGCTCACAGCAATCTTCCTGCCTCAGCCTCCCAAGTTCTAGGATTACAGCCCTGTGCCACCATGCCTGGCTAAAGACTTCTTTATGTGAGAAAAAAGCATCACAAAGCATGCATACCACACTATATATTATGGGATGTCTTACTTTTCTCTTGTTGCTGGGACAAAATAACTAATGGTCAAAATTAAGAAAGTTATTTAACTCACAGTTTGAGGAGGTTTCAGTCCATAATCTGCTGTTCCAAGGCAGGGTGTCATGGCAGAGGGGCAACTTTCATGGTAGTGGAAGACAGCAGAAGCAACAAGCACAAAAAGAGGGAAGAGGGGAAAGCAAACCTCTTTTCCTCCCTTACACTGTATGCAAGACACATACTGGGGTGGGTGCAGCACTCATAGCCCCAGTCCCAGCATTGTACAATGAACCAACCACAAATTCTATTCAGCCACCCCCGAAAAGCTCACCCCCCCCTTGACCCCATGAGGCTTTGGGATTATATCTATTAAAAAGATAACCTGGGGGGCTGGTGAGATGGATCATGGGGGCTGGTGAGATGGCTCAGTGGTCTAAAGCACCTACTTAGAACAAGCTTAGCAAAGTACAGGGACCGCGGTTCAATCACCCAGCACCATATGCCAGCCAGCCCCACCCCCTGGTGGGCTGATCTGGCCACATACACACATACACACAAATAAATAAATTTTTTAAAAAAAGATAACCTGTATCACGAAATATCTATTAAGATCTTAAATACACATGGCTTTGATACAACTAGTCCAGTGCACCACAGAAACACTTGCACACCTACACCATGATGCTCATTCATCCCCTGACACACAAAAACACAAGAGAAACAATGAATATGTCCATATAGAGAGTACTGCACAAGACCAGGGAGATCGCTCAGTAGAATAAGCGCTTGCCTGGCAAATGCAAGGGCCTGAGTTCAATCCCTGGTTCC
>NW_004524698.1:7999975-8001074 GCF_000260255.1 Octodon degus
GGGGGGGCCCGGGGAGATGGCTCAGTAGAGTAAGCGCTTGCTTGGCAAGCACAAGGGCCTGAGTCCAATCCCCGGTTCCGCAAAAAAAAAAAAAATAGTAAGATAGTCCTATACTACCAATACAGAAGATGAGAAAAACAAAAAGCCACAGAATAATAAAGGAGGGTTGGGGAGATGGCTCAGTAGAATAAGCCCTTGCCTGGCAAGCGCAAGGTCCTGAGTTCAATCCCCAGTACCATGAAGAAAAAAAAGAGTTAAGTGCTGCCAGAATAATAAAGGAACCCATCCCCTTTTGTTGCTGTCACTGTTGTTCAGACAAGGTTCTGCTTTGTTGCCAGCTGGGCCTGGAACCACTGTGTCTTAGTTACTTTTCTGGTTGCTGAGCCAAAATACCTAATGCTCAAATTTAAAGGAGGAAAGGTTTATTTTGCCTTATAGCTTGTAGAGATTTCATAATGTCCCAGGCAGGGAGGGTAGCACCACAGAGGAGAAATAGTTTACAGCAGGCAGAAGACAGCAAGCTGTAAGTAACAGATACTTTCTGTCCCTTTATATTACTATCCAGCACTCATACCCAGGGTGGGGCACACTTAATCCTACCCAGAACTGTGCTAAACCAATCAACAGACGAATTTAGTAATCACACATGCTTCATCCAAGCATCACACACTCTAGATCCAGCCACCTCTGAAAAGACCTACCTTATGAGGCTTTGAAGGGTTATCTGGACACAAGCTCTTGTCTCTACAGCCTAGTAGGAGAAACTCAGGACACTGTGCCCAGCTTCACCCACATTAATAAATTCATTCATTTACTCATTCATTTTTGGTGTTACAGGTTGAATCTAGTGTCTCATGCATGCTGAGCATGTGTTCTACCACTAAGTTACACCCCAGGCCTTTGATCTATCTCTATATTTAAAAACAAATTTTATATATTTGGTGCAGGATGTTACTACGCAGCTCAGACTCATAGTGATCCTCCCGTTTCAGCCTCCCCAGTGCTGGGATTACAGGAATGCCCCACCATGCCTGGTCTTGATGGCCAGTTCAGAGTGCCTGGGGCTGGGCCGGCACAACATGCAGTATCAGAGATTGAA
>NW_004524698.1:8001724-8002641 GCF_000260255.1 Octodon degus
CAACAAGAGTTGTAGCTTTTGGGTCTGAGAAGGTCAGTGAAATCCTCAGGATTTATCCTGAGATCCTGTACCTCAGATTGTAGAACCTTTGTCAGTATCTATATTTTTAAAAAGGGCCCAGAACTACTATTATGTTAATATGTACACTTGTGTTACTTACTCAACAAACATTTTTGGCACATACTATGTAGCTGGTGTCATTCTGGGGGCTGAAAACAGAATTAAAACCTAGATAATATCTACCTTAGGGACCTGACATTGGAAAGGAGAAGGGACAAACACAGAAGTAAGTTTCAGCTTGGAGCATGTTTCCAAGCTAATGGGATCAGAATGACCAGGAAGAAAGGGCAGTTCCCTTGCCATGTCAGCCAGGAAAGGTCTCTTGACAGAGGTGACATTCCTGGGGCTCAGAACTGAGGGAGAAAAGTAATCTGGGCCTATCATGAATTAAGGTGAGGCTGGAGAGCTACAAACTCAAGCCCCATCTGGGCAACTTAGTGAGGCTCTGTCTCAAACAGGAACTTCTTTTTTTTTTTTGAAGGCTGGGGATATAGTTCAGTGGCAAAGCACTTATGTGGGCCCTGGGCTCAATCCTCAGAACCAAAGAAAAAGAAATATAGAATGAAGCAGAGTGGGAGAGGAAAGAAAATGGAGAAAGCAAGGGGAAAAGGGAGAGGGTCAGAAATGTGGATGAGAGAGAGAGAGATGCCTATATTCTTGAATAATTACAAATTAGTCACTAAAGGAGTCCTAAAACAAGCTCTTCAGGACCTGAGACACTGTCAGCCCAGAGCTTCTGAAACAAGGATGGCACACCAAACAGGATATTTGGGAAAATACCATGGATGAAAGAGTAAGTCTCTGCTCACATTCTTTTCCCCTATCTCAAGACAGTCTCCTGCCCCTCTTCCACCTGG
>NW_004524698.1:8004220-8027531 GCF_000260255.1 Octodon degus
ATCATGAGTTAATCACAAACCCTAAAAGTCTACCCCATGATTGCATGAAGCTTTGGGGGGACATCTATACACAAACCGTAACAAAAACTACATAAAGTTTAGCACACATGCAACCATAATAGCTGCTGTGGCTTAGATCTTCAATTTCCCTCAAAGGTCCATGCGTTGAAATCTTGGCCCTAGGCCCAGGCGATATTAGAGGTGGGAGAACCTTCAGGTGTTTGGGCCTAGCAGGAAGAAGTTGATCATTGGGGGCATGACCTTGAAAAGGATATTGGGACCCTAATTCCTTCCTTTCTCTTTCTTTTTGCTTTCTTCCCACTATGGGGTAAACAGATATTCTTTTACTACGTACTCCCACCATAATGTACTCTGCCACTATGGGCCCAAAGCAACAGGGACAAGTGACTATGGGTAAAAATCTCTGCAACCATGAGCCACAGTAAATCTCTTCTGTTATGAAGTTGGTTATCTCAGATAGTTTGTTATACTAAAGCAAAGCTAACCTAATAGGCCTAAACAGATAGCACATGCTTAGCACTAACATATTATTTTTTCCCAACTTTTTGGACCTGAGATTAGTTAATTCTGTGCATATAGAATATAGAAGCTCAATGTACACATATTGTTTGTCTCTATGTTCTTGATCCTCTATAAATCAAGTTCATACCATAAAACAAATACAATGCTCTATAGAGCATGGTCTCAAGTCCAAAGATAAATTAAAGACCAAACTAGGTCTATAATTCAACACAAACTCCAAGCATTTTGTGTTTCTCTGATACCTATTTATATGAGAATTTTTACTGATTTTTGGAAGTATTATATAATACACTGAAGGGTAAACCATACCTTACATCGTATTTGTCACTCAGGTTGCTAAATTCAAGTAAAACAGTGGCCAATAAAATTTAACTCTTACATTTATGGTCAACTAATTTTAAACAAGGGCACCAAGACAACCCTGGGGGTAAATAATAGCTGAAAATCAAATGATGCTACATTGCCAGTCAAGTGGAAGACCCAATACTATTATGGGCTACTGGACTCTTTTAGAATATTTTGCTGAGTTTACACACCTATAATATTCAAATAACGGAACTTAACAAAAAAAGGGGATACAGATGAATGTCCATTTTGTATCTGTGTATTCAGAGTGGTTAGGATAGATATATAGTTACATTCTCTTAATGAATACAGCGATTTGTTCTAATGGTGTTTGTAAATAGAATATCATGTGCGCATCTTGTACAGCAATTAACCACTAGGAAGAATGTATGAAATGTGTTAATTATTGAAACTGTCCTACCAATTTGGTTTGAAACTGTCTCATTGCTATTTGTTTATCAATAAAATTATGGGAAAAATTTTTTAAAAATCAAATGATGCTAAGACAACTGAATATCCACATGCAAAAGAGTGAAGCTGTATTCTCACCTTACATCACACATGAAGACTAACTGAACACAGACCACAGATCTAAGTAAGAGAGCTAAAAATAAGTAAATGTAAAAGTTAAAACTCTTAAAACGTTGTAAAAAATCCTTCTGACCCTAGATTAAGCAATGCTTTCTTAAATAAGACACCTAACACAACAGAAAAGATATCGTTGTTGAGATAGCTCAGCAGATTAAGAGCCTGCCTATGGACCAGGGTTTGATCCCCAGCACCACATGCTGCACTGGCCCCGCTCCCGAGTGTGCTGAGCTGGCCACAGAGACAGGGTGTGGTGGTACATGCCTGTAATCCCAGCATCGGAGACGCTGAAAATAGGAGGATCACTATGAGTCTGAGCTGCATAATGAGATCCTGTACCAAATACATAAAAGAAACAGAAAAATAAATAAATAAACTGGACTATTTCAAAATCAAGAACTTTTGCGTTTTAAAGTATAGAGTCAATAAAGTTAAACAATCTACAGAATGAAAGAATATACTTGAAATCATATATCTGAGAAGGAACCTGTATCTAGAATATATAAATGTTATACTTTTTAAATTTGATACCAGGAATCAAACTCAGGACCTTGCACTTGCCAGGCAGGTGCTGTGCCACTGAGCTACATCCTTGGCCCAGTAACTGTGACTATTTAACAATAATAAAGGAATAATTACTCAACTGAAAAAATGAGCAAAGGATATAAATACAGTGGTACCTTGAGTCAGGAACTTAATTATTTCCACAATTCTGGTCACAAACCAAATTGAACAAGAAACAGATACTTACAGAAATAACTAAAACACAGAAATAGCCCACATGTCCATCAACTGATGAACAAATAAATAAAATATTATCTATATATACAACGAAATGTTATTCAACAATAAAAATAATATTGATAGGATAATCCAACATGGACAAATCTCAAAAATGTCATGCAAAAAAAAAAACAACCCTCAGGCCCAAAACACATTGTATGTATATGAAACATTCAGAACAGACAAATCTAAAAAAAAAAAAAAAGGAAATTAGTGGCTTCCAAAGGGCTGCAGAAGGAGGCTGAGAATGGGTAGTAATTAATGATGAGTATAACACTTCTTTTTCAGGGTGATGAAAAGGTTCTGAAATTACAAATGGCAATGGCTGCATAGCTATATACTAAAAACAACTGAATTGTACACACTGAATGAAAGAATTGCATGGGACAGGAATTACATGTCAATAGTGCTGTGTAAAAACATCCTAAGGGAAGCACATCATATAACTGCTAACGGGTTTCAGTGGACTGTGTACGATGGTTACTGAGCAGAGCTTCAGCTCACAGAACCTCTCACTTCTCTAGAACAAAACCAGAATTTCTCCAGCATTAGCTTCCTCTTTCCTGAATAGCCCTTTCCAAATATGGGCTCCTGTTTACAGAATGTGCATAATTTAGCACAAAGCCATGGTCATCTTTCCTGCATGCACCCTGGCTTAATACTTGTTCCCTTGGGCTATGAACCCCAGAATCCAAAGACTCAACTCTGCTACTGCTGGCAGCCTGGTGTCTAGTCTCTGTTCGGCAGGGGTTTTACTGGGTCATCAATGAGTAATCAGGCTAGCCACACACAGGAATGGTGAGACAGGGGATGCAGGAGGAAGGTGCAGACACAAAGACAGACTTACTTCTGTAGGTTGGCCATCTGCTTCACAGCTTCCACAGCCCCTGGCAGAGGCTCGAGTTCAAAGAAGAAATTCTTAGACTCCCAGATGCTAATGGCCTTCTCCTGAGAAACAGAGAAAAGCAGGTTACCACTAGTGCCCTCAAACCTCACTGCCCTCAGCTGGGGCAGCCTGTGTGATATGGAAGGGGCAGCCACAAGAGGGGGTGTTTACCTGCCTCTTGTGCCCATACACTTTGTGTGTGTTTTGGCCCCTTTTCAGGGAAGGATATGCCTCCATTAGGATCCAGTAGAGACCAGCTAAGGTATTAGGGTCTTTGGGGAAGGCACCAGGTACCATCTGGGACCTGAGGCTATTCAGGCTAGCCAGGCATTTGCTGGACTTGACTGCAATGGCCAGGAGCATAGTGGAGTCCTGCAGGAGGATCAGGACTGCCCACAGGAGGAAAGTGATTAGACTAGAGAGTTGGAGAGGCCCAGAGATACCTAAGTGTATCGTAATGGGTCACACGGAACAAGAAGGGGATATAGGTGAATGGACAATTGGGAGGGCCCCTGGCTCCTCCCCATATGAACCAGAACAAAAATACTTTTTATTTGGTTTATGTTCAGATTTATGTTCTCTTCTCAAAAAAGATTCTGCTGATTTTAAAGTCTGAAAACAAAACTCCAGACCCTCATTTTACCCATGAGAAAAATGAGACTCAGAATGGAGAGGCTATCTGCCTGGTGCTACACAATCTGGGAACAGAATCCTCATCTCCCCACTCCCAGGATAGTTCCTACCCTCATGTTGCAGGGCCAAAACTGAGTTTTCAAAATGGAGCACTTTCTCAGCCTTTTGGCTAAAGTCAAATGTAGCATATAGCACCTTTTCTAGGTCAACATGGGGAAAGTGACATTTCTCAGCCTTTGAGGAGCAGGGTCCTAAATCCCATATATGGGGTCCACAAAGTACTTCTGCCTGGTCAAGAGATCACACCAGCAATACTTCTGTGAATCCTACACAGCTAAGCAACTCAAGCTTCTTTCTAAAATACATTCTCTCATTTGATCCTCACAAGGCAAAAAGGCTGAGGATTGGTATTCTCAGTTTATAGGGATGTTTTTCAAGACTTCTTAGAGGTGACACTGTCAGGACTTGAACTCATACACAGAAGCAGTGTAGACAGATGGAATGGGAAAATCTTGGTCCTTGCTACGTAACCCTGTGTTGAGCAACTCCCCTCACGAACCTCTCTCATTTACAGAATGGAGACAGGAACCTCCCCCTTCCACATGGGTCTTCATGAGGATGTAACAGATATGGCACAGACCCTGGTAGTGGGCCTTGGATATAATGACAACGTATCAGCACACCTCTCCCTGACACTAACTTGTCATCAAACCCAGGTCAGGGAAACTGCCCTCTCTGGGCTCAGTTCATCTGTCCTAATAGTTTGAGATTCTACATTAATTAAAATAAACTTTTCTTTCCACCTGCTTACCTCAGCAAAGCAATGGGACTATCAAAGGGAATAAAGACAAAGAATAGTAGACCTTCTATATCCACATGTTCTGCATCCCTGGATTCAAATCACAGATTGAAAAAATTTAGAAAAAAACTGTGTTGGTACTGAACACACACAGACTTTCTCCCTTGTCATTCCTCCACACATGATCTAACTACTTACATAGAAGTTACATTGAATTGGGTAACATAAATTATCCAATGGTGATTTAAAGTATACAGGAGAATTCCATAGGTTACACACAAAACACCGTTTTATATAAGAAACTTGAACATCTGTGGATTTTGTTATCCAGGGGGAAGGAATGCTAGACCCATCCATCGTAGGTACCAAGGGACAACTGTATTTTTTATAAAGTGAAAATGCCTACAGCCAGAAACTGGATTGATTTCTTTAGTTTTAATCACAGATACCTGGCCAACTTGGACACTGAGAGAGACAGAGATATCCTGCTTGGGAAGAGAAAGACAAGTAGGAGAAATCAGCAGGCTGCTCCTGGAGTACCCTCCCTTCTGCCCCATGAACACTGCTCCTTTACCTTGTGGTTAAAAAACAGGAATTCGCTCCTTAGGCATGGAGTATGGGTCTCTGTGCAGCGGCTGTAAAAGCTACTGCACTCTTCAGAGGTGAAGTGGACTTAACTTATTTCCACTAAAACACATCTGGGAGGAACAAGGTGCCCCAAATCCAGTGCTAGGCACTCATTTGCAAATGACCACCACACAGTGCAGAGCCTATCACTGAGGTGCAGGAATGACATGGCTAATTCCTCCAGTTTCAAGTTTTTAATTAGGTCTCATCATCAGGAGAAACCAGAGTACACAGCTCAGTGGAAGATACCTTTGGAAGAACCTGGAGTGAATGAAACGACACTTGATTTCTTCTTTCAACATCTCTCAGCACACCAAATTATTGTGAAAGTGTATTGCTGAAGTTCAAAAAGAAATGTTGCTCATAGAGCAGACAGAGAACAGGACTACCGGTAAGGAAAGCTAAGTGTGCCTGGCAGGCTGCCAGATGCGTCTGAATTCCGCCTGGGCCCTTTACTATCCCAAGAATTGGGGCAAGAGCCTTTATCTACAGCAAGGAGATAGCCATGCCTACTTACAGAAGAGATATGACAATGAAAAATCCCTAATCCTTCTGCCCACCATTACACCTTCTCACAGTGACACCTAGACGGCTGGCCAATGAGTGGATGTCAGAAAACCCCCAGCCTCTAGTTTGTGCATGGCAAGCCCTCCTGTTCTTTTCACAGTTTACAAACCGAGATCCCTGCCTGGATATTTCCCTCTATCCATGCAGGGCACAGGTAGAGGGGAGGGTTGTGAAGTGTTCCAAAGCGTCACTATTAGAACAGGACAGGCTCATCCTAGGTTGACCACTGACTCCCTGTGTGACATCGTCTCTGGGCCTTCCTATATCACTAGAACCTATACTTTCAAGAAATAGGATAAAAAAGGATAGGAACACCTGTCAAATTCATAGGGAGGAAGAAACTCCCATGTTATTGTGGCAGAGCTGAAAGAGGACTTAATTTAGAATGCTTAGTTTATTCTTTAAAAATTTAACAAACGACCTGAGGTCAAACATACCAAAAATTTAAAGTCGGCTGAAAATAAGAGTATGTTACCATTAGGTGCCCGAGATGGCACTCAACAGTAACTGAGCGCAGAGCTGGGCCCTCCCTTCACCTCCATCCTCTCATCCTGGACCCTACTTTATGAGGATCGCACGACTGGCGCGGCGACCCGCCCGTCCAAGGTCACTCGGGTGCTGGACTCCAAAGCCCGCGCTGCAAGCTCTCCCGGCCACGAGCTGGGCGGGCAGCCTCCGTTTCCCCGCCAGGGGTGGGGGCAGCGCAGGGGGCGGCGGTGGGGGTGCTCACGCTCAGCCCGGGGCTCAGGAGGTCGTACTGGTCCGACACCCAGAAGCCGCGCCGGTCCTCCAGCGCGACGAAGGGCAGGTCGGGGAAGCGCGCACGGAACTTCTTGAGGAAGCCGCCCTCGAAGTCGGCCAGCACGCCGTCCATGTCCACCAGCACCCGCAGGGCGCGGCCGCCCGGATTCCCCGACGCCCCGCGCCTCTCCGCCGGGCCCGCCGCGCCTCGGGGCCGCCGCGCGCACCAACCGCCCAGCCGGATCATGGCCCCTCGCGGGTGCCGGCCGTGGACGCGGGAGCCTGGGCCGTGCCGCGCTGCCGGGGCTGGCTGTGAGACATGACAGCCCCGGAGGAGCGGCGCCGGCCGGCTGAGACGCTGGCCGCTGAGGCGCACCGGTGGCGCGCGGGATTGGGCGCCCGGCGCCGGGGACGCGAGCGCGCAGACGCGGGCTCCAGGGGGAGGCGGGGGCGCGCGCCCCTCGCGCTGCGCAGCCCCGATACCCTTAAAGGGACAGGAATCCGGCGGAGGCGGGGCCCGGAGGCGTGGCTTCGACGACAGCTCTAGGTGCTAGCGGTCCCGAAGATGTCTACATTCCCCGCCTCCCTCTCCAGGCTTTCTGGAGCGGGCCTAAGCTCCCTCCTTCAACTGCTGCAGCAGCACACGGAGGAACCGTGCACGCAAGGAACAAATCTATGTCCTTAGATATTCATTGAGTACTTACTGTGTCTGGCTGTGAGCTAAAAAGACAAGGTTCCAGCCATCACGGAACTTAGATTTTAGAAAGATAGACAGACAAAGGACAAAGGAACCAAAATGGGTTGAGGTGCACCCTGAAAGCCTTTCTGCTTCATGGTGAGTGTCGGGAGACCAATAGGAGAACAAATACCATTCGAACACGAAACATAGTACAGCCTCAGTAAAACTGGTGATTTTCAAGTAAACCTGTAAACAAATAGTATGTACCTCAGTATAGGCTGCGTGTGTGTGTGTTTAACAGAAAAAAATATCTTTTTTTTTTTTTTTCAGAACCGGGGATTGAACTTGTGCTTGCCAGGCAAGTGCTTATTCTACTGAGCTATCTCCCCGGCCCCCATAAGGATTTTTTTTCTCCCCAAATGCCTTCAGGGCACTTTTGGCTGGCTGGAGGGTTGTGGGGATCGAACTACAGCAACCTGAGGCTGACAGCTTTGTGGAAGCAGCCACTTAAAGAACTGAGCTAGGGCCAGGCCCCCAAAAAAAATATCTTAAGACACAGCAGAGCACATGGGATGATAGGTGCAGGATTGGCAAGGCCATCAGAAAGATAATGTTGGAAAAGAATATGAAGAAGCAAAGAGATAGCCAACCACAGTGGTGGGTACCTATGGTCTCAGGACTTGGGAGGCTGAGGCAAGAGAATGGCTTGAGCACAGCAATTGGAAGCCAACCAAGGAAACTCACCAAAACTCCATCTCAAACACGAAACAAAAGGGATAAATGATCCCATGAGTAAAAGCAGGAAGTGTGAAACTCTGATCCAGGAAATGAGAGCTTAGGAAGAAGAAGGATATCAATATAACAATAATTTCCATTCACACATTTATTTAGCAAATTCTAAGCATTTCTAATGTGCTTGATGGTGGATATCAAGCAGTGAACAAAGAACGCACCCTTATGGAACTGGAACTCTAGAACTTCTGGATTTTTCTAAAACTAATGGAAGGAAGGGTGGAGTTATTCAACTTAAAGTTAGAGCAACAGTTTAGGGGCAGCAGGGAAGCAATGTGGCATGGTTGGAAGAGGATGGCAGGGCCTCAAGCACAGCTGGGCATTCTGTGGTATCTCTAGATTATATGCCAAGCCCTTTGTTTGGTTTCTTCACCAATATAGCCCCAGTACATATAACAGTGCTGTC
Organism: Octodon degus; assembly: GCF_000260255.1. Lineage (NCBI taxonomy): Eukaryota > Metazoa > Chordata > Mammalia > Rodentia > Octodontidae > Octodon > Octodon degus. The sequence continues at coordinate 8,012,610 of NW_004524698.1, forward strand.
ATATAGTATGTGTTTAATAAAATCATTCATGCATATATGCAGCAGTTTTTGAGTCTTGTTATATCATTCAAGAGCCTTTGGGAAAAGCTTATGGAAAGAGACAGAAAAGATTTGGAGATGTAGTCAACAAGAGAAGAGCTAGAATGCCTTAAGTTGTTCTGTTTGGGAGATTCTGGTCAGAGATCAGAAGATCAGAAGGTTGATAGAAATCCTGCCTGTAAAGACCATGGTGGGAGATTTCTGCTGGGAAGAAGGACTGCATTGGTTGTTGGACTCCAGACAATGTATGTTATGGCTTGGCACAAAGTTTGTCTGTATTTTGCTCGTGTGCAGAAGCTTTTCCTGAGACTGAGACTAAAGACAATTGAATGTTGAGATAGTGGTGTGGCTGTTGTTGGGGGCTTTTAGTGAGATTTATGTGGAGAATCAAGAGCAAAGAACTCAGCAGGATGATTTAAAATGTTGTGAATTTTGCCAGAAAGCAAGTGCCAATAAAGCTGTGGACTGCAACGATAGAGCTCCACTGTTAAGAAGAAACAGGAAAATAGAAAAGATGGCCTGAGTGCGTTATAAGAAGTGGCAGGTCTCCACCCTTTGCAGCCTCAAAACTGCAAAGGTGAAAGACTTTGCTTTGAGGAGAAAGCTAGATAGAGTTCCATGTTCCAGAATAGTGGTGGCATAGAGAATTTGTTCCTTGGAATCAAGTTCAGAGCCTCAGCAATCCAGGCACCTGACCCCTACAACCAAGAGAGAAGAAAACCTGGCTACTGCTCCAGCTGGCAGCAGCCCTTGGCATCATCCACATGGCATTGGTTTTAGACACATGCAAAATGTAAGAGTTCTGAAGTTAAGAAGGCTTCCACGTAAATTTAAGAAGAAAGCTTGGGAAGCCAGGCAATGTGCCTGTGGGAGGGCACTGTGTGAAGCAGAGAGTGAGAGGCTTAATGTGCAGTGGAAACCCTAGAAGTTTGGAAAAGTCAGGAACGTGGATCATCTAAGGAATGTTACAAGGAGGATGCAAAGAAAACATAAAGAGAAGCCATGGGAGCTACCACTAAAAGTGCCATGGAGGTGGAGCCACACGAAGCTCACAGTTTGCCACAGTTTGCTTCAGATGTTCCACATAGAACTACAGGACTTAAGGGCTTCTGGATTTTGGGTTTGTTTTGGTCCCAGTACATTGTATCCTGTTGTTTGTACCTTTTGGAATGGGAATGTTTATCTTGTGCCATTGAATGTTAGAAGTGTTTAACTTTTCATTTGTACAGGGGCTCACAGCTAAGAGTTTGCCTTAGATGTTGGAGACTTGGGACTTGGACTTCACAGCAATGCTGAAACTGTCAGAATTGTGACAACTCTTAGAGATGAGCTAAAATGTTTTTTGCATAAAGGGATGTGCATGGGTCTTTGGGGGGCCAGGGGTGGAATGTTATGATTTGTGACTAGTTGTCTCCCCAAAGCCTCATATAGTCACTGGGGAAGGCTTCTAGAGTTTGTGATTAATTCATGATCCAATGCTAGGATTATGGACGTGAGTGCTACACCTGCCCTGGCATGGGTAATCCGCACTCAGTAAAAGGAGGGGAGAGAGACTTGCCAGCTGCCACAGCTGCTGCTCCTCCCTTTGCCTTTTGCTGTTTTCCACCACCATGAACTGCCCTCTACCAATGCCACTCTGCCTTAGAGCCAACCAAGTATGGACTAAAACCTCTACAAACTGTGAGCTAAATAAACCTTTCCCTCCTTTGTCTTGGGTGTCGGGTATTTTGTCCCAGCAATGACAGAAAAGTAACTGAGACAAGTGCCTTATATAGAACCAAAAGTGGAGACTAGCTCTGATTCATTCCTGAATACTGAATAAAGTCATAAATTCAAGATGATGACATATTCTGGTTGTTTTTCAAATAGCTATTCTGATCACACTAAAATTTCCCACCATGCTTTTTGTAATGCATTAACAACTAGTAGTTAACTTGTAACACCCAGCTCAACTGAACTAACATGGTGTTGGGTGTAGGAGTCCCACCTCAGGATTGTTGCCAGAAGCATAAGAGGCAGAACTGGAAAGGAAAGAATTTAGGTTCTGTTAAGAGACTATTAGTTCTCCTGGGGCTGTTGGTTCTTCTAGATGAGTTTGTCATATTGGCTTTCCTGATATGAGCTCAGCTGTTATCATCCAAGGAACTCAGAACCTTGTTGTCACTGAGAATGGCCGTGGTTCACTTTGGGGGAGCTGTGGTCCTTACTTTAAGCATCACTTTCTAACTTCTCTCTAGAAAGAGAAGATGGTGCACTGTTCAATGTCCTGGAGAAGCTTGTAGCACTGGATTTCATAATATGGACTTGGCTGATTTCATTGTAGGAGGAGCTTGGGACCACAGGTCACTGAGGATAGCTGTGGTACCTTGTAGTGGTTGACACAGTGTGTCAACCTGAGCAGTTTAGAAGTTTAAATAAGTAACTCAGCAGGGAGCCAGGATTCTTAGTTTGTAAACATCCTCATCCTGTGCAGGAGGAGGGCATGGACATTGTGTGAGTTCTACACTCCAGCCCCAGGGTAGCTGGTTTATAATATAAGGAGGAGAGAGAAGCTTGATAGAAGCCAGAAGCTGCGCTCTTTTCTGCTGCCGTGAACTGCTGCTCTCTGACATGTGCCACTCTGCCTGGGAACCAAGTGAGTATAGACTGAAACCTCCACACACTCTTGAGGTAAATAAACCTTTCCTTCCTTCCTTTTGAGTGTCAGATATTTGTCCCAGAAATGAGTGAAAAGTAACCAAGACAGAATTCGGTACAGAGAGTGGGGTTGTTGCTATGGCTAAACCTGATCATGTGGCTTACAAGCTTTTGGGAATGCCTTATGGAAAGAGATAGGAAAAGTTTGGAGATGTTGCCTATAAGTGAAGCACTGGAACAGCTTCAGCTGATATGTATGGGAGATTCTCACCAGAGCTCAGAACCTAGAAGACTGGTACAAAGACTGTCTGTAAAAACCAGGCTGGGGAGGTTTCTTCTGGGAGGAAAAACTGTATTGGTTGTTTGATTCCACATGATTTGTGTTATGGCTTGTCAGAAAGTTTATCTGCATTTTGCTCCTGTCTAAAGACTTTGCCTGAGACTGAAATTAAATATAGTGGACTAGTTAATCTTGTAAAAGAAATCTCAAGGCAGTCCAATATTGAGGAAGTGGCATAGCTGTTATTGGGGGCTCTTAGCTAGATTGAGAATCGAGAGCAAAGAACCCAGCAGGATGATTTAAAATGTTGTGAGTTTGGCCAAAAAGAAAGCTCCAATAAAGTGATGGAATGCAAAGATAGAGCTGAGAGGATCTCCATTGCTGAGGAAGAACAGAGAATAGAAAAATGTCCTGAGGTCATCACAGGAGGTGGAAGGTTCTCACCCTTTGCAGCCTCAGAATCACAAGGCTGAGGGACTTTGCTTTCCGGAGAAAGCCACAGAGTCCCAAGTTCCAGAATGGTGGTGTTGGTCACACAAGGTTCCAGAATGGAGGAGGCAGCCTGTCTTACTCATGTTTTACTCGTTGCTGAGACAAATACCTGACACTCAAAATGAAGGGAGGGAAGGTTTATTTAGCTCACAGTTACTGGAGGGTTCAGTCCATATTCTGCTGGCTCCAAGGCAAACAACAGCAGTTCATGGTGGCAGAAAACAGTGAAGAGCAGAGGAGGAGCAGCAGCTGCAGCATCCATCAAACCTCTCTCTTCCTTCTATGGTGGCCAGCTGTGAAGATCAATCTCCTTCAAAGACTGGGATTTCTCTACTGAAGTGGGGTAGGGCGGCAGCAAGCCTTCCTCAATTCCTGGGCCCTGCCCACCTTTAGGGCTAGGCCCCCACATGGAGAACTGCTGGAGCTGATTCACCCAAGTTGACACAATGTATCAACTAACACACAGCCACACCAGATTCCAAAATGGCGCCCGCATAGAGATTTTGGTCCTTGGAATCAGGATCAAAGTGTTCAGAAATCCAGGCACTCAACCTCTACAGGCAAGAGAGGAGGAAGCCTGACTACTACTCCAGCTCACAGTGGTCTTTGGCATCATCCACATGGAATCCGTTTTAGGCTCATGCAGAATGCAAGAGTTCTGAGGTTAAGAAGGCATCCACCTAGATTTCAGAAGGCCTGGGTGGCCAGGCCATGTGCCCCAGAGGGCAGTGTGTAAGACTGTGAGTGAGAAGCCTCTTCACTGGAAACCAGGATTCTTAGTTTGTAAAACCTCAGAAATTTTAAAAAACCAAGAACATGAATTATCTAAGGAGAGCTGCAAGAGAAAAGCCATGGGAGCTCCCAGCAAAAGTGCCAGAGGGGTGGAGCCATGTAAGGCTTTTGGAGCTCACAACTCATTACAGGTTGCATTGGATATTCCACAAGGAACTGCAGGACTCAATGTTTGCCCTTCTGGATTTTGGACTTGTTTTGGTTCCAATTATTTGTATCCTGCTGTGTATACCTTTTGGAATGGTAATGTTTATCTTGTGCCTTTGAATATTGGGAGTGTTTGACATTTCATTTGTACAGGGGCTCACAGCTAAGAGTTTGCCTTAGATCTTGGAGGCTTGGCAATTGGACTTTTAAGCAGTGCTGAAACTATTAGGACTTTGGCAACTCTTAGAGATGGACTAAAATGTCTCTTGAATAAAGGGATGTGAATGAGTCTTTAGCGGGGTCATCAGGGGCAAAATGTCATGGTTCTAATGTATATAAAGATCAAGCTGTAAAATGTTAATAAGCATGTCTATGTACCTGGAAACTGGTTTAAGAAAATGTCTGGTTGCCAAGTTCACAAGGGGTGGATTGTAGTGGTTGATACAGTGTGTCCACTTGAGTTTAGAAGTTTAATTAAGTGACTCAGCAGGGAGCCAGAATTCTTAGTTTGTAAACATCCTCATCCTGTGCAGGAGGAGGGCATGGACATTGTGTGAGTTCTACACTCCAGCCCCAGGGTAGCTGGTTTATAATATAAGGAGGAGAGAGAAGCTTGATAGAAGCCAGAAGCTGCGCTCTTTTCTGCTGCCCTTCCCTTTGCTCTTGGCTCTTTCTACTGCCATGAACTGCTGCTCTCTGCCCTGTGCCACTCTGCCTAGGAGTCAAGCGTGTATAGACTGAAACCTCCACACACTCTGAGATAAATAAACCTTTCCTTCCTTCATTTTGAGCGTTAGGTATTTGTCCCAGCAAGGAGTAAAAAGTAATCAAGACATACCTTTAAGGGGAAGCTGTAGTTCTATCTTTGAGCGTTGCTTCCTGGCTCCAGTTCAGATCCCTCAGCCTGCTAGCACAGGTCCTGCATCCCACTGGCACAGACTTTCTAGCTTCCACCGTTGACCTTTGGGCCTTCCTGGTACAGACCCATGAAAGTAGCCTGCATGAAACATTGTTGTGGGCTCTTGACTTCCAGCTGGATTCATGGGGGGCCACTATTATGGGCTGTAGGTCTTCAGCTGGACTTGTGCAGGACCTTGCAGTGGGATCCAGGGCCTCAGCTGGAGACATCTTTAGTGTGTGGACAAATTTCCTTCACTCTCTTTGTATATTACTCTTTGGGTAACTGTTATTTAAAAAATCCTATAAATTTTGTGTCCTGTATTGTTTTCCTTGCAAACCCTCAGCACTACACTTCTCTACAAAGGTATTCTTTAACTATGTCGCAATGATTTTCTCATAATTTAATTACAAAAAATTTGAAACATACATAAAAGTTGAAAAAAGGGTACAACATGGTTTCATACAGCAAGGATTCTGTAATTAACAGGTTGCTGTATTTACTATCCATTCCACTACCCATCCACCAACTCATCTACTCCTTGATACTTCTCAAAATAAGCTCCAGTTTACAAGGGGCCCCAGCCCACCTCACTGTCTCAGTGTGCCCACGTCAGAGTGCAAAGTAAGCATCATTTGATGATAAGACTGGTGAATAATGCCAATGAATCCTCTTTTTCAGACAGTCTGAAACCAGGTTCACCCAGAGAAGGAACTTAACTGGCTAAGTTGGCAGTAATGCTAACGCTGCAAGCAAACTGAAGAGGGACGATGAGCTCAAAGGATCCTGGACATCAGCCACCTTGTCCAACTCCACACAGAGGGTGTCTGTGAGAGACAAGTTGCTAGTTATGGAGGATGCAGAACTTGAAGCTACTTTACCTTGTACACGTAAAGTGCATTTTCCTGATTCAAACAAGCTGTACTGCTTGCAGCTAACCATTACCCCAGATGAGGGTTACTACCAGAGAGTGGAAAATTTCAGTTTGAAACTGAAGTTCCTGATGCATACAACATGGCGCCTCCCAAAGTAAAGTGCTTGACCAGGATCTGGCACTCAACATCACAGAGATGGGGGAAGTCTGTCTCAGTTTACTGAGAGAACCCTCAATGGACGGCGCTGGATGGGCTCCCAAGAGAACACTGAAGGATGTTGTCTGGGGATTAAACTCTTTATTCACTGATCTTTTGAATTTTGGTGATCCATTGAATATCGAAGCTGCAAAACATCACTTGTGGGACAAGTAGGACTTCTGAAACAAAGTGGATGACTATGTCAAGCGCTATGCCAGATGATGAGAGGACACTGCAGCCAGGGACCCAGTGACCCTCCTGCCATCCTTGAACACCTCAGCCCCATGGGCTCATCCTCTCCTGTAGCCACCCTGTCTCCACAAAAACATCCTCTGGATTGCCCATTGTAGATGGAGAGTGCAGCATAAATATAGCAGGAAGTTGTGTCTGGCTCTAGAACATTTTCTGCTTCCCTTAAAGTGTTTACTTTCCTGAAACTGCTGTCTAGGCTGGCTTGTACAGAGCTCAGCCTCCTGTCTGTGCTTGCTCCCTGCCCCAGCACAGGGGCAGCCACCCGGGGATGGAAGGGCCTCTCCAGTATCCTCTCAGATTGGTAAGAAGAGCCCACGCAAACTGTGACTGGATGCACATTCTCTTAGTTTCCTCTGTGAATGTTGGCACTGCCTAGATGTGAAGCTTCCCAGAATACATAGTCATTCACTGTAGCTCTTATTGAAATGTGCATTTTATTTAACAGTAAGTATACTTTGGAGCAGATTTGTAATTTGTACAATTCAATGCTTTTATTTTTTCTAACAAAGTAAGCTCTTAGCCATCAATATACTTTGCCCCTAAATCTTGCAGCATAGGTGGTTGTGAGTTCAGTACATTTAAAGGTAAATTTTAAAAGTGAAATGTACAGATTTTAACTTTAGCATTGTACTATAGCTTGGGTTTTGAGTGTCCCCCAAAGGTCTATGTACTCAGGGCTTCATCCCCAAATTGGCATTATTAGGAAGTGGTGGAAATCTTTAAGTGGTAGGGACCAGTGGGAGGTCATATGTCACTGAGGGCCATGAACTTGAAGGAACATTGGGATTCTATCTCTCTCTCTTTCTTCCAGCTGTGAGGTATGTAGTTTGCTCAGTGTTCTCCATGCTAGGATTTGTTGCTACCACGCCACAATCCTAAAGCAATAGGATCGGTGGGTAATGGACTGAAACCTCCAAAACTGTGAGCCCAAATCAACTTTTCTTTATTGTAAATTGATTGTCTCAGGTACAGTGAAAACACTGATTTTCAAGCATAATTGGTTCTTAAAATATGCTGGAAATCCAAAGCACTTGTATATCAAAGTGAATTTCCCAGAAGAAATAAAGGAAATTCATATGATTCATTCCACAACCCAAAAATATTCATATAAAAACAATTATAATACTGTACTATCATAAAAAATATAAAGAAAAATAAACAAATTAATCTGAACTACCTTTGAAAACCTTCTTGGCTGGTGTGAAGAAGCTGAGGGATAGGACTGTTCTTGTGTAGGATGACTTTTACTGTCACTAAGAGAATCACTGCTATCTATTGATTCAGTGGATTTTTTTTCATGCAAATTTAACAAGGAACCTATCTAATGACACTTGCTTTTGCCTTCTATTGAGGATTTCATGGCAATGTGGCCTCACATTGTCCTTAAACTGTTTAATCACTTGTACTGCTACAGCCTTATTTGGGTTGTGCTTTTGCACAACATTTTGCACTGTTTTCCACATTTTCCACATGTCCCTGATCCCATCTGAAGTGACAAATTCCTCTGCCTTCTTCTCTGAAGATGAAATCTCCTCCAAAACTACTCTTGCTGTTGGGAAATGCTCACCCCACAGTTCCTCAAGAAGAGACAGAATGAGGAAGAAGGAAAGAGACAGAGGCAGGGAGAGAGGGATGGAAGGATGGAGAGAGGGAGAGAGGGAAAGAAGAAAAGAGGGAGAGAGGAAGAGAGAAAGAACTATTGGCTTAGTTGTGATGAGACATCTGATATCACATACTACTCATATTGCAAGACATCACTCATTTATCAAGTAAAAATTTATTAGAAATATTTGCTTGTTTTGTGGAACACTTGCAGGACAAGTTATTAACAGTTCAAGGTTTAACTGATGTTAAAATAACTAGTTACTTTAGAAATACAGATTTTTTTCTTCTGTATTTTCAGAAAAAAATCCATGAATATTATCTTAAATATATTATATCATTAATATAAATATCATATACTATTTGTCTTTGAAAATAAATGAATCTAATATGTAACTAGATATAAAATATATTGAGAGAGCTCTATGGCAAAAAACCTGAAAAAATAAACAAAATATTGACAAACTTTGTGTTGCAGTTGGGGTTTATAACAGAATTTATTTAATACAGGACACCTAATTTATAGCATTATTTTATAATAATCACCCAAACACGAAAGAGTGAAGGAAATCTGTCCACACACTAGAGACCCCAAAAAATCCAGCTAAGGACCTGGATTCCATAGCAGTGTCCTCCCTGTGTCCAGCTGGAGGTCTAGAGCCAGTAATGATGTCTCATGCAAATCTGTATCAAGGATCTGCACTGGGAAGGCCCAAAAGTTAGTGTTGGAAGCTACAAAGTCTGCACCAGCAGGCAGAAGAATCAGCACTCCCCACAAAAGAGCCACAATGATCCTTAATGACAGTGAGGTTCTGAGCTCCTCCAATGATGAAAACAGCATGGTGACAAGCTTCTCCAGGAGAATGAACAGCACACCATCTTTCCCTCCTATTCTCTTTTTATGCCATTAGCAACAATCCACACGTGGGCTTTTTCCATACCCAACATCACACTGATTCAGTTCAGCTGAGTGTTCTAAATTGACTATTAGTTAATCCACCACATTTAAATAACTATTTCTGGGTGCTGCGATACTGCGTGATTTTGAGGAAATTTTTCAAGAGACTTTGGATGTGTCTAGTTGTGTGTTTTCTCTATTTTCCAAAATATGTCATGCAAATGTTTTTCATTCATAATGGAACAGTTGCCTCAGACTATTTTCTGTTGCTGTACTTGCGTGTGGTGGATTGCCAACGGTGGTCAACTTGTTACACCCAGCTGAACTAAACTAAGGGGCTGAGTATAGGAGGCCCACCAGGGGATTGTTACCAGGAGCCTAAGAGGCAGAATTATAGAAGCAGTTGGGATGCTGTTAGGAGAGCTGTTTGGAGAAGCTGTTGGGGAGCTGTGGAAAGCTGCTGGTTCTCCTGGGCTATTTTGCTAGGGGACCTTGTCATGCTGACTTTCCTGGTAAATTTAGCTGTTCTCATCAGAGGAGGAGCTTGGGATCTCGTTGTCCCTGAGATGGCTGAGGTTCAGTTTGGGGATCTCTGGTCCTCACTTTGAGCATCACTTTCTAGCTCCTGAAGGGAAGATGGTGCACTGCTCAGTCTCCTGGAGGAGCTCATGGCATTATCTTTCCTGCTAGGAGCCTACTGTTGCTGAGGATAGCTGTAGAACTTTTCATGAGAGCTCGGGCTCTTACCTTGAGCATTGCTTTCTGGCTCCAGTTCAGATCCCTCAGCCTGCTAGCACAGATCCTTCATCCCACTGGCATAGACTTTCTAGCTTCCACCACTGACCTTTGGGCCTTCCTACACAGACCCAAGAAGCTGGCCTGCATGAGACATTGTTGTGAGCTCTAGGCCTTTATTGGACTTTTGGGGGACACTGTTGTGGGCTGTAGGTCTTCAGCTGGACTCATGCAGGATATTAGGATCCAGGCTCTCAGCTAGATTCTCTGTGGTCTTTAGCATGTGGACAGATTTTCTGCATTCTTTGTATATGATTCTTTGGGTGATTCATTATAAAATCTTATAAACTATGCCCTGTACTGTATTGTTTACCCAACGAAACCCTAAACCATGACAACTGGATAGCAATAGCTAAAAGATGGAAGTAACCTGGGTATCTATTGACAGATGAATAGATAAATAAAATGCAGTTATACCTCCTATGGAATATTATTCATCACTGAAAGAAAGAAAATTCTTGTCATAGCTTATATTTTATGCTATGACTTGAGTGATAACTGAAGACCACCTTTCTCTGCAGAATCACCATGGCAGCTGGAACACCATGAGGGTGTTGAAAGCCCCGATTGTTTCTCAGTACTGCAGGGCTTAGGTAAATATGTTCTTCACATCACCACACTTGCACTTGGGCAAACCTATTGCACCCCTGATTTTCTCCCCAAATTTTCAGCAGCAAATTCACATAGTGTCTCAGTTACTTTTCTCTCCTTGCTGGGACAAAATACCTGACACTCAAAATCAAAGAAGGAAAGGTTTATTTAGCTCACAGTAAGTGGAGGTTTCAGTCCATACTCAGCTGGCCCCAGGGCAGAATGACAGACCTCAGAGGGCGACAGTTCATGGTGGCAGAAAACAGCAAAGCGCAAAGGGAGGAGTGGTGGCTCTGGCAGCAGAGGCAAAGAACATGCCTCTCTTCCTTTCTTTTTTTTTTTTTCTTTTTGGTGGTACCAAGGATTGCACTCAGGACCTTCAGCTTGCCAGGAAAGCACTTATTCCACTGAACTATCTCCCCAGCCCCTCTCTCTCTTTCTTACATGGTGTCCCAGGCTGTCTGCTCCAGGGTGGGTGTAGCACTCATACCCATAATCCCAGCATTGGATCGTGAATTATCACAGCCTGTAGAAGTCCACCCCATGACTACATGAGGCTCTAAGGAGACAATTAGACACAAACTATAATGCATAGGGTTTCATTTATATGAAAATGGTGCAAACACAGGAAAACATATAGAGATACAACGTCCATTAGTGGTTGCCAGGGGTCTTTAGGAGAGTAGAATTGGGATGAACTCCTTAAAAGTATGGAGTTTCTTTTTGTGGTGACATAATGCACTTACATTTGTACACGGTGATGGTTCTAGAACTAAAACTCAATAAAAATCTATGTCATTTATTTGTTTGCTTATTTTTGTGGTACAAAAGATGGAACCCAGGGCCATCCCACTGCACTATATTCCCACTCCACTCTTTATTTTTAAATAAGATCTCTCTAAGTTTCCAAGGTTGGTCTTGAACTTGTGATCCTTCTGCCTCAGATTGCCAGAGTACTAAAATGATAGGTTTTCACCACCACAAACAGCTGAAATATACATCTTATTTATTTCTGCATGCATTTGTAGTAGATACACAAATAAATATGAATCTAGGACCTTCACATTGAATTACATCCCCAGCCCTTTTTTGACTATTACTAAGTTATTAAATTGTTCATTTGTGGGCCTCCTGTCTCAGCCTCCAAGAATGCTGGAATTATAGGTGTGCAACATCTGAAACATACATTTTAATGTGGATTTAGGTCCTGTAAGGTGGCACATACCCCTAATCCCAGCTATTTGGGAGGTTAAGATAGGAAGGTCACAAGTCTAAGACCAACCACGGTAACTGAGCAAGATGCTGTTTCAAAATTTTAAAAAATTAACAGTAGAGCTGAGGATGTAGCTCAGCACTCTCTGGGTTCAATCTGCAGTGCAAAAAAAAGTGGGTTGTTTTATGTGAATAATATATTAAAATGGTCATAAAGATAGAACTGCATAAAGACAAGTTTACAATTTTTATCAAAGATTTTAATATTCCTATTTTAATAACTGATAGAACAAGAAGCCAAGACCATTAAAGAATAGAAGGCTTGTACAACACTGTCAATCCACTTGGCCAAACTGACAGCAAATTCTTTTTTGTTTTGTTTTGTTTTGTTTTTTGCCGGAACTGGGGATTAAACTCAAGCCCTTGTGCTTGCCAGGCAAGTGCTTATTCTACTGAGCCATCTCCTCGGCCCCTCTGACAGCAAATTCTACACACCAGCAACACATGCTTTTCTTGTGCAAAAGAGACACTTAAAGGGACAGGCTGTATTCAGAGTCAAAAAGTAATCCTTAACATATTTGAAGGGATTCAGGGTACATAGAGTCTATTCTCTGGCCACATTGGAATTAAATTAATTTTTTTTGTCTTTTTGAGGCAGGGTCTTGCTATGTAGCTTCAGGCTGGCCTTGATCTCACTTTGTAGCCCACACTGGTCTCGAACTTGCAACAATCCTCCTGCCTCAGCCTCTTGAGTGCTGGGATTACAGGTGTGTGCCACCATGCCCAGTTTAAATAAGAAATCAACAAAATGTTCTCTGAAAAATACACAAACATCAATAAATTAAAAATATACCTCTGAGTAGCCAACAGGCGATAGAAGAAATCAAAAGAAAGGTTGGAAACTATTTTGATTTGAATAAAAATGGAAAGCCACCCAAATTGGCAAGGTACCATTAATAATGGAAGTTCCTTACAGACATTTCATCAAAGAAGTACAGAGGACCATTAAGCACATCAAAAGATGCTCAGCTTCATTGGCCACTGGGGAAATGCAAACTCAAACCCAAGGAGATTCCACTTCACTGCTACTAGGAAAACTAAAATGACAGAGACTCACTATAGCAAAGATGTGGAGGAACTTGAACTCTCACACGTTGCTGGTGGGGATGAAATATTAATTGTACAAACATTTGAGAAAACCTTTCAGCAGTTTCTTTAAAAGTTAAATATAGGGGTTGGGGAGATGGCTCAGTGGAATAAGCGCTTCCCTGGCAAGCGCAAGGGCCTGAGTTCAATCCCCAGTTCCGGAAAAAAAAAAAAAAAAAGTTAAATATACACCTACCATGAGATCCAGTTGTTTCACTCCTGGCTAATACACCCTACAGGAAAGAAAGTTTGTATTCATATTGAAACTTACACTGTTCATAGTATTCCTCTCTTTGAACTTGTGGTGATCCTCTTGCCTGCCTCAGCCTTTCAAGTGCTGGGATTACAGCATGTGTCACCACATTGAGATAACCTTTTTTCTTTGTACATTTATTATCTTGGGTATTTTGTTTCAATAACAGAAAGCTAACACAGTATGATTGTATTTTATATAAATTTCTAGAGAATGCAAAACAATCTATAGTGGCCAAAAGTAGATTGATTGCCAGAGAATTGAGGATATGGGGGGGATTTACAGAAGGATACATGGAAACTTAAAGGGTGATGAATGAATCTACTACTTTGACTAAGAAGATAGTTTCACACATAAGGCAAAAAGTATTGTGTTTTATGAAAAGCCTCCCCAATTTCTAGCAAACTTTAAATGTGAAAACTTTTTGTTTGCCAATTACACATTGATTTTAAAACGAAGTTTATCTGAGAAATGAGGAGAAAACAAATATGAATGACATGGAGAAAACATTCAGATTGCTACATTGCCAATGCCAACCTTTCCTGAATCTGCAGTCAATTCACCTCTTGGGAGTGACATGGGTTGAAAAATTCTGGCTGAATTAAACTGGTTTAAATTGAGTTTTCTGTCAGTTGCAATGCAGACTCCTGAGTAGGACGATCCTACTCAGAGTGGTTGGGATTCTAGAATGGAACTAATGTATGTACCTGAGGAACCTGAGGTTTTAGATGCTTTTAGGACTTTTAAAAGTAAGAAGCAGGAAAGGATAGTAGATCCTCAGACAATAGGCGGGCTCTTGACTGGCTTTCTGATAAGGGCCACAGAGCTTCCGTGGATGCACTTGTGCTGACAGCTAAAGGTCATGGGTGCATACCTACCTGTTTTGTGGAGGACTGTGAAGTTGCCATTGCTGCTATGAAAACAAACTTTCAGTACTGTGGATCTCTATGGGGAGCCTTTTGGGAGTTAGAGGGTACAAGGGGGACCAGGAGGAGGAGTTCACATCTAGTGGACTGGCTCTGCTACCTCTGCAGTTGGCTCACTTTTATTGTCTAGCAAGATGCACCAGGGGAGGAGTAGCATGAGTTTCAGGGAACAGAAACTAGAAAATTGATGGATAAGAACTTAATTAATGAAGAACCAGATTTTCTCTAAACTCAGATGCCTGTATTTTGACAAATATCCTCAGCAGATAGTTATTTTTGCTTCAGGAGTGCCCAGTGATTAGCATTCTGCTCATAGCCAGGGACCATTCAGCCTTCCATCTGCCTCCCTGTTTCTGAAGAGAGGTCTCACTGGGTGTGGTCTTAAGTCACAGAGTTAGCCGCCTATAATCTATGATATAGACTGGTCCCAAACTAGTCAGGGGTTCTGACATTGCGGGTTGAGGGTCTATTTCTGACTTCTTGTCATGTGACCAAGTAAACTAGAACTTTTGTCCTGCCTGTATTGATTCAGCTGTGACTTAGACCACCATGTCACAGGGAAGAAAGTATTGTGAGGTGTGGACTATAAGATAGTAGCCATTCTTGTTTGGGCTTTTTGCTCACCCTACACAGTCTGCAGGCCCTGGGTGTTCTGGAGAGTTGCTACAGTCCTGCTGGTTGAAGTCAAATATTTTTCCTGTCTCCTCATTCCCATTTACCCAGTGTATATGATAAAGAAGGTTGTAGCTCTGAAGTCAGAGAGCTGTTCAAATCCTAGCTTCTCCAGTAACCAGCTATGTATCTTCAGCCAAATTCCCAAGTCTTTCTGAGCATCAATTTCTCTTCTGAATACTAGAAGAAGGAGAAGGAGAAGGAGAAGGAGAAGGAG
>NW_004524698.1:8027631-8066665 GCF_000260255.1 Octodon degus
GAAGAAGAAGAAGAAGACAACATTAAAGATCAGTAGGACATATGGGAGGAAAGACTCCCAAATCTCAGAAGTTTAACAGAAGTTTTTGTTTCAATGCAGGAGGCAACTGCTTCAGTGGCTCCCCAGGAGCCTGCTCCTGATAGTTGTGCCTTTGAAAGATCCCTGCTCTTGAGTGTGGGCCATACCTACTGATTTACTTCTAATGGGCAGACTGTGGCAAAAGGGTCTATTCCAAGATTAGGTTACATAAAGGATGTGATTTCAATATTTCTTCTCTTGCCTTCTTTTCTCTCCTCTCCCTTCCTCCTTCCCCACTCCTCTTCTTCTCCTCGCCCAGCTCCTTTCCTCCTCCACTTCTCTCTCCCACCTCTTTGTCCCTCATTCTCCCCCCCAGAGGAAATCCACCTGATGTGCTCCAGGGTGCCTTATATACAGCAAAGGACCAAGAGGCCCCTCACTAACAGCCCATGAGTAAGGCACTGAGGTCCTCAGTCCAACAGCCTGGTATGGAAAAAGCCTTCCATCACTGATATGAATTGCCCTAAAACAAGTCACTTTCAGCCAAGCCTATAAAGGAAGCCACAGCCCTGGGAGCATCCCACATGCAGTTTTGTGGGGGCAGAGGTGCCCAGCTAAGCTGCAGCAGAACTCTTGATCTGTAGACATTATGAGATAATAAATGTTTGTGAAATAAAAATGCTAAATCTGTAAGTTTGAGGCTAACTTGCTATGTAACTGTTTCCAATGTGAGTTGGGAAGTGAAAGTGTGGGCTTAGAGCACCCAAGTTGGGGACCCAGACTGATGGAACCTTCATCTCAGTGCTGCTTCATCTCTGGTCACTCTGATAAAGGAGGAGCTGTGCCTTGGCCTTTAAAGCTCTCTCTCAAGGGCTGGGGAGATAGCTCAGCAGTCTAAGCACCTGCCGGGCAAGAGCAAGGATCATGGTTTGAAACCTGACACCACATGCCATGCTGGCCATGCACTGAGCCTGGCCACTGAAATCGGGCATGGTGGTGCACACCTGTAAATCTAGATCTAGGGAGGCTGAGATGGGAAGATGACTATGAGTCAGAGCTGCCTAGTGAGACCCTGTATCAATTAAATAAATAAAAAGAAGAAGGAGGAGGAGGAGGAGGAGGAGGAAGAGCTCTCACTCAAAGCAAATATGCAACTTCTTGCATTTCATTGGCCAAATGAAGCAACATAGCCATGCCTAACTTCAATAGGGGGTGGAAAGAAAAGAAATAGAATAGTTGTGAACTGTCTGGATGACTCCCCTAGTGACACCTGCCTCGAAAGATCATCTAGCTAAAGATATTGTCCCCAATAAAAATTTGGGGGATAATATCTTTAGCTAGTGCATCAGAGTACTTTCAGCTACAAGTGAAAAAAAGCACAAGGAAGACTTAGTCCATGTTTAAATAGTAAAAGGAATTAGTTGGCTCATGCTTTTTAGCAAAAAGGCTCAGAAATAGAGTTGCCTTATGCAAGACTGGATCTGGTAATCAGTGATGTCATAGCTTGGTTTCTTTCTGCCTTTCTTTTATACAAAGTTATTTCTTCACATCTTCAAATACTTCATATTTAGAATCAATATTATATTCTTAAAAATTTATGTTTTCTTTGTCATTATTCCCTTAAAAAACAGCATAACAATTATTTGTATAATATTTAGGGATGATTTCAAATACAAGAGATGATGGCACAGATTATATGTAAATACTATGTCATTTGGTATAAAGGGTTTAACTGTCTGACAATTTTGGAATCCCAGGGAGATCTTGGATCAAACTCCCCAAGGGCACAAAAGGACAAGGGTAAATTGTATTAGCCTCAATGTAAAATTGCTCCCTTCAAATCCCTAAACTGGGCTGGAGAGATGGCTCAGTGGTCTAAAGCACCTACTTAGAACAAGCTTAGCAAAAGCATCAGGGACCGCGGTTCAATCCCCCAGCACCACATGCCAGCCAGCCCGCCCCCTGGTGGGCTGAGCTGGCCTCTCTCTCTCTCTCTCTCTCTCTCTCTCTCTCTCTCTCTCTCTCTCTCTCTCTCTCTCTCTCTCATAAATAAATAAAATTTAAAAAAAAATCCCTAAACTATTAGGAAAGGAAGGAGCAGTTTTGTTCATAAGTCAGGAGCTTCCCTCTGACTAGATCAGACTAAGTTACATGCTTACCATAGCCTAAGGAGGATGGTGGGTGAGGATGGATTCATCCACTTTACATGCTCATCCTCCAAGCCCAGTCTCATGGACACACACTGTGTGTTAGTCCCCTTTATATCACAATAACAAAATACCTAAGACAGTCAACTTAATGGAGGAAAGACTTGTTTTGACTTATGATTTCAGAGGTTTCAGTCCATGGCTACTTGCTCTATTGATTCTGAGCCTGTGGTGAGGTGGAACATCATGGTTGGGGGCTCATGGGGGAGCAAAGCTGCTCACCTCATGGTTTAATGGCTCACCTCATAGCAGCCATAAAAGAGAGAGTCAGGAGGAGGCTAGAGGCATGGGTCACATGCCCAGAAACCAACTTCCTCCAAGCAAAGCCTCTACCATTTCTGGATATCCCATTTAACTATAAATTCATCAACAGATTAACCCATTGATGAGGTGAGAGTCTTCATATTCTAGGCATTTTCCTAAGGCCCCACCTCTAAACACTCCACAGTCTGAGTTTTTGGGGATGGTGTTTCACACCCAAACCACAACACATGGATTTCCAAATGGAAGTGGAGTCTGGAAAGTATTTACAATAGTGCCTGATTCTGTTCCTGCCCCCTAACCTGAGTACTATCTACTATTCCTTTCTTTCAAGCCATCATTGGGTGAAGACATTTCTGTGATGAGCTTGCCAACACTACCAGATCTGAAAAATGCTTTGCATTTTTTGTTTATGTGCTGCCAAAGCAAGCACATGAAAAAATCTTTGCATTTTAAAAGTTAGACAATCTAAAACATTGTTACTTCTGCTATAGACAATTCCCACTGAGGTATGTTGGGATCCTGCCCACTTCCTGATACGTTTTCTTTTCTTGAAACATGCTAAGTCACCAAACTCATTTGGGTCTTAAGATCACTGCCCACCATGCAACAATCTGTCTCTATCTCTTTATCTCTCTCTTTTTGGCTCTTTTCCTCATCTCTAATTTGTCATTGAACCCAGCAAGTACTGAGCTACATCTTCAATTCTTTTCATTTTATTGTTTTATTTTGAGGTAGGTCTTATTAAATTACCTAGGTTGGGCTCAAACTTGAGATCTTCCTGCCAGAGTCTCCCTAGAGGCTGGGATTACAAGGAGTGCCAGGAAGTCTGGTTCCTGAGAGCCCACTTAATTGGCTCCTTCCCATCCCTCAGGTCGCACTGAAGCATAGCCTGACATTTCTCTTCCCTTTTGCTGTTTTATTTTCTTCACAGCACATATTACTGTGTGAAATTGTTTTGTGTGCTTTCTTAGTGCCTTATTCCACCCAAAACTTCTAGTGTTAGAAGGACTTTCTGTATTCTTCACAATACCTCCCCAGCATCTGGCACAGGGGCTTGACACAAAGTAATCTGTGTACAAAGAACAAATGACTAAATAAAACATCTCCACCCACTGCTGTGCCATTGTTTGTTGTAAGTCTGTACCTCCAGTAATTGCTAAATTATATTAAATGACTGGCTTAAAAATACAAGTTAGAATATATTCAAGGTAGGGCCACTGAGACAGCTCAGCAGACTAAGCTCCTGCTTGGCAAGCACAGGGACCAGGGCTCGATCCCCAGCACCACATGCCATCCTCAACCCCTGGGCACGCAGGTCACTGAGACCAGGCATGGGTGGCATACTCTTCTAATCCTTTCCTTTCTCCCTCCCTCTCTTCCTTCCTTCCTTCCTTCCCAGGGGTACTCTATCTCTGAACTATATCCTCAGCCCTTTTCATGTTTTGAGACAGGATCTCAATAAGTTGTTCAAGTTGTTTGAGATCTTCCTGCCAGAGTCTCCCTAGAGGCTGGAATTACAGGGAGTGCCAGGAAGTCTGGTTCCTGAGAGCACACTTAACTGGTTTGTGATCTCCTGCCTCAGCCTCCTGGTAGTTAGGATTATAAGAGTGTGCTTGGCTGGGAGTTTTGACACAAAAAGGATCCAAGATCCAAGAACTTTCATTTTCAAGAAGTGATAGGAATGACATGCCAGTTACTGCTAAGATGTCTCTCGGGTAGGTGGATGTTCAAGAAGAAGGGGGTGGTGAATGAAAGCAAGAGACAGGAAAAGGAATATTGTGGGACTGTCCTGCTTCAAGGTTGTATATGGTGAGATTTTTGGACTTATGTGCAAACATGAGAAGTATAGAATTCTTTATCCTATTTTTAAAATATAATCTAATTTTTAAATGTTTTTTATCATATTATGTAGGGACTTAAAGTTCAACATGTCAATACTTGATGAAAAATACCAGTTCCTTATTATGCCTAAGATGTTTGAAATGCAGTGAGATAGTGAGGTTAAGCTTGATAGCCTAAATCGTTTGATAATAACAATAAGCTTGTCTTCTGGATGGTTAACAACCTAAGTTTGCAGACCAAAATTAGAGAAAAAGGAGGGCTACAAGGAAAGCCAACATTTTGGCCCTAATCTTCTAAGGTCAAATAAGACTCAGGACATATGAGAACTTGTACTGTAACGTCATGTACCTCGGTAGTGTCCCAAATTTTCTGATCAAGAAGATTATGGGGCCAAAGAGGAAAGTGATCGATGACGTAGAGTGTGCCTAAGGATAGTCACATGGGGAGAAGACATTCTCTCAGGCTTTCACAGAGAGCACATTGGCCAAGCAATGGCCGTGACTCATCCACATGGCTGCACTGACATAGGTCCTACAATCTGAGGTACAGGATCTCAGGATAAATCTTGAGGGGATTTCACTGACCTTGTCAGACCAAAAAGCTACAACTCTTGTTGCATAGGTCCTGCTTTACCTTGGTCTTAACCATCCAGTAGAAAAGTATGAAGACAAAATATAGGAAGTAAAGCCATGCTGTTATGTTGAACTGTGGGGGACTCAGGTCAATAATTTCTGACATTGCCAGTTAAACAGAAGACCCAATGCTATTATGGGCTACTGGACTCTTTTAGAATATTTTGCTGAGTTTACACACCTATAATATTCAATAACGGAACTTAGAAAAAATGGGGTATACCTATGAATGTCCATTTTGTATCTGTGTATTCAAAGTGGTTGGGATAGATATATAGCTGCATTCTCTTAATGAATAGAATGATTTGTTCTAATGGTGTTTGTAAATAGGATCTCAAGTCCACATCTTGTACAGCAATTAACCACTAAGAAGAATATATGCAGTGTATTATTTGTTGAAACTGTACTTCCGATTTGATTTGAAACTGTCTCATTGCTGTTTATCAATAAAATTTTGGGAAAAAAAAGTTAATGGAAAGCAAGGATTGTGATAAGAGCTTTCTTAATATGGCTTTAGTGTAGTTTTAGATACATGTTTATAATCAGGTTATTTGGCCAAAGTATTGTGGTTTTTTAACCTCAGATTTTGAGCACCCTTTGAATCATCTGCTTTTGGTGTGGAAACGAATGCAATGATATATGTGTAATTGTTATGTTAATGCAAATCTGAATAGAAGAAGACATGTGAACTTCTTTTCACAAATCTGCCACTGGATACTATGGTTTAAGGAAATGTATGTTATTATCAAGTTGATAAATGCCAAAAAATAAAAATAAAAAAAAGAAAAAAAGAAAAACGTCAAAAAAAGAAAAAAGGAAAGAAATATTGCCTCAGAAACTTGTGCTGAGATTAAAGGCATGTGCCAGCACACCCAACTACATTTTATGTCTTTTTTTTTTTTTTCCAGGAATTGAACTCAGGACCTTGTGCTTGCCAGGCAAGTGCCTATTCTACTGAGCTATCTCCCTGGCCCCATTTTATGTCTTTTTTTAATTTTTATTTTTTGGCGGAACCGGGGATTGAACTCAGGCCCTGGCGCTTGCCAGGGAAGCACTTATTCCACTGAGCCATCTCCCTCGTCCTTTATGTCTTAATGCAGGCTACCATGCCACATTCTCAAGGTACACAGAAATTTTTACTTCTATTATTGCACACTTTCCAACACTGAATATGATTAATATTTAGTATTTTTGTATGTAAGTCAATGGATAAAAAGTGAAAATGGTTATTTAATCTGTATTCACTAGCTATTGTGACTGAGAATCTTTGCAAATGCTTGTTGGTTATTTATAAACCCTTCTCTGCCTGGTTAAAAAAAAAAGTGATAGGAAATGGGACCTACTTTGAGCACAGCTGCCATAACCTAAATAGGTAACTCATGTCAAAGTACAGTCAACATGGGTGCTAGGCGTGTGGCACATCTCCCAAGTATGCTTAAGATCCTAAGTTCAATATCCAGCACCATATACACCGAAACAGCAATTAACAACTATCATTGTTTGGAATTATTGTGCCTTATGTCCTGAAACACTTTTGGCTTTATTCTAAACCCCAGGTAGATCTAGAGAAATGTGTTCTATTAATTAAAAGCAGGAAAGTTTATAGCTGTGAATGCACACGTTAGAAGAATAGAGCAATCTCAAATAGCCTAATAATGCATCTCAATATCTTAAAAGTAAGGATGATCCAAATTAGAAATAATAAAAGAAATGATAAAGATCAGAGAGTAAATTAATGAAATTGAGGGTAGTAAACAATGTAAAAAAGCAACAAATTAGAGAGGTGGTTCTATGAAAGGACTAACAAGACTGTCATTAACTAAATTCACCAAGAAATGAAAGAAAAATCTCCTATCAATGCAATCATAAATGAAAAAGGTGAAATCACAGCCAATACCACTGAAATTGAGAGGACTGTAAGAAACTACTTTGAAAATGCTATATACCAATTAGAAAACTTAGAAGGCTGAAATTCCTAGACAAATATGAATTACAAAATTGAACCAACAAGATATAGAAACTCTGAATAGCAAGAAAATAAGAGACAGTAATAAAAATCATGGCAACAAAGAAAGGTTTGGCTTATTCCCCTAGTCAGCTTTGACAAGCTCTATCTTCCTGCCTCACCAGGGCCGCACACACCCAGGTATGGACTGTGGGGGTAAATTTTAGAACGTAAGTGGCTAAGTGAAAGGAACGAAGTGCTTTGGGAGTCAAGTGGAAGAGTGAGAGATCAATCTTATGTGCAGAGTACTGTGCAGTCATGTGCTTAAGCATGCTGCGAGGCTTTTCACAGAAGAGGCAAAGAAGGCACAGGACGGTCAAGGAACTTGTTCATAGTCACATAGCTAACTTGGTAGAAAAAGGATTTGAACCTAGGCGACTGGGCTCTGCAGTCATAATTTCTCCACGGTGAAAAACCCCATGAAGGACCTGGCAAGTAAGCTGCCCTTGAAGCATCTGGCCAGGTTGGGGGGGAAGGGTGAAAGCATGGTCATCCGTAGTATAATCCAGACTGGAACAACTGTGTGCGACTTCGCTTTCTTTCACCATGAGCATTCGCATTTAATGTGGGGAGAGGTTTTACAGGTGCACAAATTTAAGAAAGACAGGAGGGAGGGAAACTTCCGGCTACGTCGGACAGCGGAACTGTTTCCACAGAAACTGTAACGGGTTTCCAGCTAGGTGAGATATCGCGGGGCCTGCACAGGCGGAAGTGACGCCAGCCACATTCGGGCCCCTCCGGTGTATAGCCGCGGCTCCTCCTCCCAGAGCGGCAGGCTTTTCCCGCGCGAGCAGCCTCTGCCGCTCGGGCCGCTCGTGGGGAAACATGGCGTCTGCCCTGGAGCAGTTCGTGAACAGTGTCCGACAACTTTCGGCTCAAGGTGAGGTCCTGGGATGTGGGGCTGGGCCTCGAGGCTGGGCCTGCATCCTCCGGCGCCAGCGCGGACCGCTGGGACCGCCCTCAGAACCGAACCTCCTCTGGGACCCAGCGCGGGGGGTTTCGACCGTAAACCAGGGAGGGAACGAATTCAGGGTGAACGTACGTAGCCTCGTCGCGCTCTCGGCTCCACGGTCCCGCCAGGGGGCCGCCCTTTCTCGGGCTGCCGGGACTCTCCTCCCCCCGGCCCGGGCCCCTTCCACCGGGTGCTTTGCTTGACAGTTTGGGGGCGTGACTTCCGCCGGGAGCGTCCTGACAGCCCATTGGCCCCTTCGGCGTCTCTTGACGTCGGTGATTGGCGCAGCGCTCTGTCCTGCCGCCGCCGCCGCATGACTAGGCCGCTGGGCAGCCGGCAGCTGGAGAGACCTTTCTGGGCTTCTGGAGTCAGTGGTTTGCTTTAGCCGGCGCCTTAGCCGCTGGCTGGCATAAACTCGTAAACTCGGCGTCTATTTTTGTCCCAGAAAATACCAAGGGAGTTCTCGCTTGTAGAGCTCCATTTCTAGGAGATAAAATTTTTGCCTAGGTTATTTTGTCCTTAATTTTCATGCTATTTGATTCATTCATCTTATTGTCTGAGTATTCAGAATCCTGGTTTCTGAGTAATTAGATAACTAGCTCTGAAGGCCCCTTTGTCCTGTATTTCAGTCTGGGGGGAAAAAAAGTTTCTACTTCTTAAAGTTCTTGTAGGAATTAAGTGAGAAACCATGTATAAATAACTTAGAACAGTGCTTGTCATATCGGGCGCAATAAATAGATTTACGAACTATTTTTGATGGCCATTAATTGTGAAGTTCAAGAGCCATGTGACCTTGTTGAACAAGTCACTTTCAAACTCTTTTGAGTTTTTTTTTATCGCTGTGTAAAAATGCAGGGGTGCTGCCTGCCTTAGTGTTATGAGGCTTAATGATCTGGTATGAAACAGTGCTTACTAAAAGTTCCCTCACATTCTCTCTGTTATTGATAGAAATTAGGTTTATGAATCACGTCCAGACTTGCACGTTTGGATTTATTTATTCTTCCTCCCAGTTTCTACTTGAGGATGTAAGGATTGAGGTTGGAATCCTGTCTCCGTCACTTGTATGAGCGTTTAATTTCTGTTGGCCAATTTTCATATTTACGGGGCAAAACAGAAAAGGGCGTTGAGCATCAAGGAAGGTAATTTATCTGAAAGTTTTTAATTCTTGTTCTGTCCAATACAGTGTTTTAGGAAATATGCTAGGTAGAAATAAATACAAATTTCACTGCCATCAGCCTCACTCATTACACAGCAAAAGTTTCTAAGTTTGTTTTAGGTGCTGTTACTCAGAATCTTCTAACATGGACCTTAAGTGGAGAGAATATTATCAGTTCCAGGTTTCTCTGATTAGAGGTGACTTCCATTTGGGTTCATTTCAGATGTACACTGTGACACTTAAAACTTAACTTTTGACTCTGCACTAGGCAATATCTGATGACTCATAGCAACCCAGACTGCAAGTATTAAATTGGGGGAAAACTAATGGACTGAAATGCTTATTTCTGGGTGTTTTAAATTGCTGTAAATTTCTGGATGTGGTGGCTCAGGCATTCAGCAGGCTGAGCCAGGAGTTAAAGTTAGCCTGAGCTACATAACAAGACCCTGTCTCAAAAACAAACACACTTGTGTTGTAAATTTACTTAAACTAGTGGGCTTTGAAAAGGACAAATCATCTAACTGGTAGGAACTATTTCATACCTGCCAGTGAAGTCTATATAATAAAATGGTAGATTGATAATATCTAGTTTTATACATTTGTTTATTGTTTTGTAGTGTATGTGATATTTCCTTTATTTTCAGTAAAACATCAATTTTAAATATATTACCGTATAGAAGTTCCAGAAATTAAACTCTAGTGATGTCATTTGGCTTTTAAGCATTATATTATTTAAGTCCCCTTTCAAGAAGGAAAAAGCTCACATAGCTATGATACAGAAATAATGTAAGAGGAAACTTGAAATTAATGCTCAGGAATTTACACATACCATTGCTGCCACCAGAAGACAGCTAAAGTGTAGCCATTGTCTGTAATCAGATTATTGTATATTGTAGTACAGAAGAAAGATCAATAAGTTAGTTAAATTTAACAAATTGCTGGTTTGATTAGCCACTGTTTTGAAGTCAGGAGAAAAGACAAGTCTATTCATCAGCTTGTGTTAAATCCCTAAACGACCACAATCCCCTATGATGCAGAGTGGACAGATACCCAACTTCATGGTTGGAGGAGGCAGTGAGGGGAAGACCCAGGCAAAACCTAAGGCTAATACTAACTGAATTTTGAAGCCCAAGTAGCAGGGAGTCTGGGGAGGGGGAGAAATTATGTGTAGAAGCATAAAAATGGCAAGATACGGAATATTGATTTTCTGAGCTTGATGTGACCAAAGAATAGGTGTGTTCAGGGAATTAGTAAGAGGTAAATTGGAGAGGTGATAAGGACCAATGACTGAAGGGGCTCTGTAAGCCAGACTGAGGTATTTAGATTTCTTAAAGCCATTGGAGTAATTTAATGGAATTTGCAGTTTAGAAAGATCAGACTGAGGACCGACGAGATAGCTCAGCAGACTAAGCGCATGCTTTGGCAAGTGCAGAGACCTTAATTCAATCCCTGGTTCCAAATGCCCTACCCCCAGGGCGTGCTGAGCCCGGGCATGGTGGCGCATGCCTGTAATCCCAGGGCTGAAGCTATGTAGTAAGACCCTCTACCAAATACATAAATGGAAAAAAAAAAAAATAGATCAGGCTGTACCAGTATGAAGTATGGATTAGAAGAGAGAAAGATAAAAGTAGGTATATCCTTCAGAAGATTTACAGTACAGGGTAAATCAGACACAAAATGATGAGGATCCAGACTAAGGAAGGGAGTGCAGCAAAAAAGGAATGGAGCTGAGGAACTTCCAAATTAAAATAAATGATATGTGGTAACCTTTTGGGTACAGAGAGGGAGATGAAAGAGCAATGACAGTTATATGTAATTTCTGATTTGGGAATCTGGATGAAGAACTGGATAAAAAGGAGGCCTAAAGGGGAGTGGGAGCTCTAGTGTCATCTCCTACTAGTTCTGAAGCTGTGGGCAAGTTGTTTCATCCCTGTGGTCCTTCTGGTTTTCATCTGAAAGGATGGAGACATATAAGACATCTTTAGGTACATTAGCCTACAGTTAGAGTTCCTTTAGTTTGGTTAGTGCTATGACTGAATGCTAGTGTTCCTGTTTTGCAGGGCAAATGACTCAACTTTGTGAACTGATCAACAAGAGTGGGGAACTTCTTGCGAAGAATTTATCCCATCTAGACACTGTGCTTGGGGCGCTGGATGTACAAGAACACTCATTGGGCGTCCTTGCTGTTCTGTAAGGGCATCTTCTTTTATAGTTTTGTGCTTGTGGAAACTGAATGCTCTGTACTTTCTCACTTTATTTACTTATGTTTGATGTAGAAAGTAAGCTATGCCAACAACACTGACTTCTTTTACAAAGCTATTCATACCATTATTACATTTTGCTTCTTCCAGCTTGTTGCTTACTGTATTTTCTTTTATCATTTTCCTACTTTCACTTATGGTTATGTACATTTGAAAATTTTATTTTAAAATTAATGGAGGGGCCAGAGATATAGCTCAGTGGTACAGTGCCTGTTTGGCAAGTATAAGGTCCTGAGTTCAAATTCTTGGTAATGCCTTCCCACCCACCCCATCTCTGCCATTAAAAGATGAAAAAAAAATGGCCATCTCAATTGTGGGTACTAAGTTTGTATTTATCCGAATACATTAGCTCATGTAATCTATAGTTTGTTCACATTTTGTAACTTAGAAAATAGAATGGGAGCAGAGTATGGTAGAATACATACAATGAAAATACCAGTTTTTTAAATTTAATACTTGATACAAATCTTCAAGTTTAAGCTCTTTAAGACCAAGTGAAACAGACATATTTCAATTGATGTTCTTCTGTAACTCTTCTCTTGGTGCACAATTCTTCCCTTGCTGTTGTTAATGTTACAGTATTATAAATTGGGATATTGTGGTTATCCTGAAATTTGGAATAATAGAAATAAACTAAGAAGAAATTGACCTGACATAGAGGTCTGATTTTATCTCACGCTGTGATTCTTGAACAAATCAAAGTATCAGTAGAATTGAGAGAAAAAAACCTATGAGAATAAAAATCAGGAGCTGTGCACTGTAGTGACCGCTAATTGTATGTAGCTATTTAAAACTAATGAAAATTAAATAAGAATAAAGATGTTGTTTCTTGCCATATTGATACCCTATATCCACATGTAGCCATTATGTTGCCCAGCAAAGATGTAAAATATTTATACCATTGTAGACAATTCTGTGAGACTACTGGTAAGGAGTTGGCCAACATGGTGTCCAGCACGGTCCCCAAAAGACTGGGGACATAGCCCAGTGATGGAGTGCTTCTTGACTAGTGTGTGTGCAAGGCCCTAGTCTCAATACCATTACCAAACACACACACAAAATTCTACTATCTTCCTATGCTTCTTACTGATAAGAAAGAACAGATAGCATGCGTGTTTTATACACATTTACTCATTTTGTCTTATACACATGAACTCACATATACTACATTTCAAGTAGGATATTGTACTTGAAAACTCTTAAATCTATAGTGCAGTGATGGCAAACCTATAGCATGTGTGTTACAGCCAGGTGTTTATTATTGTTGACAGCTCTAAAAGGTTTGCCATCAGTGCTATAGTGTATCCACTTCTTACCAGATACTCTCTAGTCATAGAAAGAACCCTGAACTTATAACTGGTACCCTGGATACCAGTTTTAAATCTGGATTCCCCCAATTACATTGTATAATATGCTAAGCTTTGTATTTTTATTTATAAGTTATGTCTTACTAACTTCTTATGAACCCTAAATGAAAATGTTTCTAGTATATCTCATTTATTATAAAATATAATTACAGATATAAGGTGACATTGTAAAGTAAAAAAATACTATACAAAAAAAATACTATACAAGTGGAAGTTACACTAAAAGATGTAGGAGATACTGATTTCATTTTTCTTGAAATTAATTTCAATTTTGTTTTTATTTTAAGGAAAGCTTTATGTTTGCTTATAGCAGTGGTAGTGTGGAATTGTATGATTTCTTCTCTGAAGCCTGTGTATGACCCCTGGCATCATTTTCTGGCTTATTCAGGATGAATCATCTGAGTCCTCTTTTGAACATCCCTCTTCCTGTCATCAGATAGTTCTGTTATTTGGCAACAATCTTTAAAATGAGTCACTGCCTTATAGTTCCACTAGTTCAGGCCTATCATTTTTTGTCTGCCTTCAATATATTCTCTATCATTTTTTGTCAGCCTTCAATATATTCTTAGCAGGAAGAGCAACAACTGATTTTTATTTTCTATAGCTAGGGATTGAACCTAGGCCTTTGTGCGTACTAAGCACATGCTGTACCACTGAGTTGCATCCCCAGCTCCAAAAATTTATTTATTTTTCTCCTTGTGTTAGGAATTAAACTGAGGGCTTTCATACTGAGCTGTATTCCTAACTGTTTTTATTTGTGAGACAGGGTCTTGCTGAGTTGCCTAGGTTGGGTTTGAACAAGTGTCATGACCATGTTGGAGTAAAAAGAAAAATTTGAGAAACAAATCTAGTTAAAAGTTTATTTTTGTTTTGTTTTTGTTACCAGGAATAAAACTTAAGGACCTTCCACTTGCCAGGCAGGCACTTTTAAAGTTTATATGTGGAGGGGGCCTGCCCCTTAGCTCAGTTCTTTAAGTGGCTGCTTCAACAAAGCAGTCAGGCTCAGGTTGCTGTGGTTCGATCCTCACAACTCAAGCCAGCCAAACCTGCCCGGAAGGCATTCGGGGGAAAAAAAAAAAAAAGTTTATATGGGGAGAGCTGGGGATTTAGCTTAGTGGCACAGTACCTGTCTGGCAAGTATGAGGTCCTGAGTTCAATTCCTGGTATCCCCCTAAAAGTGGGGGGGAGTCTTAAAAAAAAGAAAGAAATTGAAGTTTTATGGCAGGTGTGGTGGTACAAGCTATAATCGCAGCACTCGGAAGGCTGGTAGGAGGATCATTGGGAGTGAGACTAGCCTGTGCTACAAAGTGAGCTCAAGGCCAGCCTGAAGTGCATAGTGAGACCCTGTCTCAAAAGGCAAAAAAAAAAAAGTTTATATTTGGAGAGAAGTATGGCGTTATATATCTGTAATCTCAGCTACTTAGAAGACAGAATCATGAGTTCAAGGCCAGTCTGGGCAATATAGTGAGACCTTGTCTTAAAATAAAAGCAGCTAGAATGTAGTTCAGTAGTCCCTGGGTTCAGTCCTCAGTCCCGGGAAAAACAAAACCCAAAACTTTATACCGGGTCCATTCACAAGTAATAAATTTGCTAATTGGCCACATTTAATGGAGTTTTTCGTTTTGAAAGTTGCCCTTTTTAAAGTATATTTTTTTGTAATCCCTATTTGTGTCTTTATTCTGTGTCATGATTATGCAAAAGAACATGGAAACATGTTCTAAATTTTTAAAAATACTGTTCATTTAATTTTATAGACTATTGGAGGCAGGGTGGATTTCAAGCATAAGTCGTTTCTACACTTTACCCTATGAAATATCAGAGTAATTAGATTTTTTTCTCCTTATTCTCTCTAGGTTTGTGAAGTTTTCTATGCCCAGTGTTCCTGATTTTGAAACATTATTCTCACAGGTTCAGCTTTTCATCAGTACTTGTAATGGGGAGCACATTCGATATGCAACAGACACTTGTAAGCTAAATAATATTTTATCTTCTGTTGAATGTATTTTGCTTTTATAGTTAATTGTGTTTTCAACATTTTCTTATTATTGTGTCTAGTTGCTGGACTTTGCCATCAGCTAACAAATGCTCTTGTGGAAAGAAAGCAGGTAAGAATTGTTATTCAAATATTAAGGGTTCTGTTGTAATATATCTGTAACTTACACAATGAGTGAGTTTTTTAAGATTCCAAGTTAGTATTCTAATACCAAATCCAGCATTCTAACACCCAAGTGCTTGTGGTTACTAGAGAGCACCCCAACTTTTGCTATAAAGATGCTTAGTCTCTATGTCAGAAGAGTGACCCAAGGTGGATGTGTTGGTATATCTGTACTCTGAGCACTCAGAATATTGAGGCACAAGGATTACAAATTTGAGCCCAGCCTGGCCAATGTAGGGAGACCCTGTCTCAAAAATTTTTTTAAAAAGGTCCTGGCTTCAACTTTTCATGCATGTAGAAAAGAGAAAAAGAGACTGGTTTTTGTTACTTTTGAAACTACCAGTCTGGGCAGTGGTAGAGCATTGACCTAAACATATGTGAGGCCCTGGGCTCTACTGGGTTTTCTCCACAGCACTACACACACACACAAAACAATTTAAAGAAATAAAAGAAACCAGTTTTGTACCCTTTATTATTATAATATGCTGTTTTTGTTTGTTAGTTTTTTCATATACATTTGACCTTCAAAATGCTACAAGAGCTGGTGTGCAGTCCCAGGCCAATAATCCCAGCACTTGGGAGACTGAGGCAGAAGGATCACTGTGAGTTTGATGCCAGCCTAGGCTACATAGTGAACTCAGGGGCAAACTGAACTACACAGTGAGACATTGTTTCAAAAACAAAAAGGTAAAATGTTGCAAGAATAATCATAAGAATTATGTGTACTTCATCCAGATTTCCAAATGATAGTATGTTTTTCTTTTTCATTCTATGGCTTTTTTTTTTTTCTGTAGCACTGTAAAGTATTATTTTATTTTATTTTATTTTATTTTATTTTATTTTATTTTATTTTATTTTGGACAGGTTGTACAGGGTCTCACTATGTAGATCAGATTTGTAGTGATCCTCCTGTTTACAGCCTCTCAAATGCTAGGATTACAGGCACATACTACCACACCCAGTCTCAATCTCTGACAGAGGCCCCAGGATGGAACTCCTGGCCCTTGCATCTGCCTAAGCATGTGCTTTAATCTGCACAGCTATTTGGCTGGCCCATAGAAAGTAAATTTTAGACAGACTACCCTTACCCCTAAATACATTAATGAATACCTCCCGAAAATTAGGACATTGTTGTGCATTTGTGTGTTTGTCCGCCTATGCATTTTTTTTTTTTTTTAGGGAAGGGTCTACAGGGTGTTCAGGGTCTCACTACTAGATCAGACTCGTAATGATTCTCCTGTTTACAGCCTCCCAAGTGATGGGATTACAGGCACATGCCACCATGGCCAGTCTTGCCTATCCATTTTTGTGTGTGGTATTAGAGACTGAACCCAGGGACTGAACAGACCTTTTTTTATTATTATTGTTATTATCTCTTTGAGACAGGGTTTCATCATGCAATTCAGGCTGGCCTCAAACTCACTTTGTAGGGCAGGCTGGTCTTGAACTCCCAGCAATCCTCGTGCCTCAGCCTCCCAAGTGCTACCACACCTGGTTTAAGACTTTTTGAGACAGTGTCTTAAAGTTGTCCAAGGTGGCCTTCAGCTTGTAATCTCCCTGTCTCAGCCTCCTGAGTTTCTGAGATTACAGGCATTCACCATAATCAAATGGCCAGCACCTGGAAATAGGTGTTGGTATAATCCTTTACAAGTCTGAACAGCCTCTGTTCAGATAGCCAGATAGGGTCAGCTATTCAACTGTGTATTAAGTGTGATTATTTTCCCCCCAAAGCATTACACGTACTTACCTCAGTGCTATAACCCCAGCTAATGTGTTTTATAGCAGAACAAGACCTCAGGTGTTATGCTTTTGTGTTTCTTTAATCTCCTTTAACTGGAGACAGTTCCTCATCTTTTGTGATACTCTTGCAAGTTGTAATGTGGGCGTTTCTTTTTTATTTGAAAGTAAACTTTGAAGATTACTTGCTCTACAGAAGCTGATGGCAGAAAGAACCAGTTGATACTTTATAGGAGGACCAAATCAACTGTTTGAAAGAGATTTTTTTTTTTTTTTTTTTAAAGTCAAAGTGGATGTGGTAGTGCTTGTCTGTAGTCCTAGGTACTGTACTTGGGAGACCAAGATAAGAGGATTGCTTGAGCTCAAGACTTAAGTACAGCTTGGGCAACATAGTACAACCCTATCTCCAAAAAAGACAAAAGGGGAAAAAAAAATCAAGTGGTTAGAGAAAATGCTGTAAAGTAAGTTACTTACTTTGTTTTTATTTTTGTGTGTATGGTACTGGGGATTGAACTCAGGGTCTTCTGCATGCTTGGCAAACAGTACCACTGACCTACATCCCCAGTTCAACTTATTTTATAATCTCATCTTCTATCCAAAGATTGTGCCTTAGGCAGGAAACAAACTTTTACAACTTGTGGTATTAGTTTTAGTAGTAATAGACTACTAAATAAGGGCTTGTCTGACCCCTGGGAAAAAGCCAGCACCTTTATCACAAATATCATTGTAAACATAGGCTCTCATCTATTGTAATGATTTGGAAAACTTTTATTTGTTTAGGTTTAAGTGTAAACTATTGGGAAAGTGATATTTTTGATTATTGGTATTCTTTGTAAAAAAGAATTTGATTACAATGTGGTGCTGAATTATCTAAATATTCAAAGAAACAAGGGACAGACATTTCCTAACAGTATGGAAACCTCACATTGCTATTTAAAGGAACCTATCAATTAGTGTTATTTTTTATTTGTAAGTGACAACATAAGATCCAATGTGCTGCCATCTTTGAGAACTTGTCTGAAAGAGATGTCGTTTCTGACAGCCCCTGCGAGGAATTGGCATCCTTAAGCAAGCCATAGACAAGATGCAGATGAATACAAACCAGCTGACTTCAGTACACGCTGATCTCTGTCAGGTAAGCAGCGCAATGTAAAGGTGATCATGGGCTTGCGTAACATTGTATTAGATAAATGAAGATTATTTGGTAGAGGTTGTATTATGTTGTATGTAGAAGTTGAAATATGAAGGCTGGAACTTAATAGCTAGTAAGCTTATAAACCAGATATGGCAATTAATGATTGGTTGTAATATTAAAAGCAACAAAAACCCCTCAAGCCATTTTCTTTTACAGAAGCTGTGAAATCTGAGAATAAACACATAGCTTTTTACATCCTAGAATGTTATTCATTTATTTACTTTATGTGATCCAAAGACCAAAAATCAAAAGAGAGGATATGTAAGGAAGTCTACCATTATATGAAAAATGGTTTGCTCACAATCACTTCTTCTCTTTAAAGAAAACTATTTTAGTAATTTTTTTTCAAGGTTTTTTTTTTTTCTTAATCCTCAAATTTTGGGGGGCTAGTGGGTTAGCTCAGTTGTCAAAAGCACCTTCTTGAGCAGAATCAGTCATAGGCAAAGGACTGTGGTTCCATGCCCAGCACCACATTCCGCACCAGACCCACCCTTAAGGCAGCCTGAGTCAGCCAAAAAAAAAAAAAACCAAGAATCCTTCTCAAGTTTTTTTTCTTTTTAGTATTAGTAATTTTTATGTATCTTTCCTAAGATGTTTTTTGCACTTATCATGTGTGTATGGATATATAGTTTTACTTTTTTTTTTTTTTTACAAATTCTCATAATCTCTTTATTTTATTAAGAACAAATAGTAGTGAGACAGCTTCAAAACTGATAAATAGGACAGTTTCAATAATTAATACATTGTACATTGTTATCTTCTTAGTAGTTATCCATAGTACAAGATGCAGACAGGATATCCTGTCCAAACACTATTAGTACAAATCTTTCTTCTCATTGAATTAAGCGAAAAATAGCTGTATATGTATCCTAACTATTCTGTATATACAGATACAAAATGGGCCTTCCTTTGTATCCCCTTTTTTTGTTTAGTCTTGTCAGAGATGGGTATTCCATTGGCATCTAAATACTATGGGTGTTTGAATTCAGCAAATCAATCCAACACAGTCCAGCAGTCCACAATAGTAGTGGGTTTTCCACAGAAGTTGTTGACTTGAGCCTTTCACAGCTCAGCATATTAAATTCTCGTAATCTTAACAAATTCTTGCCTTTTCCTACTTAGTGTGTCTTAGAGATGATCCCTTAGCAGCTGCATGGTGTTCCATGGTAGTATGGGTGTGTTGTAATTCAGTCAGTCTGTATGGGATATTTCATGGTATGTAGATTATTTTAAACATACATTCTAATGTCACTTAAAGATGTACTTCCTTTTTTTATTTTCCATCTTTAAAAAAATTGTGACTGAGGTATAACATGCAATAGAGCACTGATTTTAAGAAGTCTACAGCTTAGTGAGTCTACAGATGTTACACCTTGTCACAATTATGTAATTATAGAACTTCTCTGTACACTCACTTTCTTAACTTGTGCAACTTCCTACATATACCTAAAGGATTCAAATCGAAAGGGATTAGTTGAAGACTTCCATTTTTGTCACACCATGCTGACTCTTTGTGTTGTACCTCTTCAATGAAGAGAAAAAAAAACACACTTTTGCCTATCCATGAACAGATGAGGGAGGGAGGGATGAAATGGTAATTGAGCTGTATCTGGGAAGCTGTGTGTTCTCAGTTCATCTGTAAAGTACTCTACCTTATAGCTGGTTGATTTTGTTTGTTTTGCTTTTAATGCTGTTTTATTCTGAAGGGTTAAAAATTGAATAATGTATTAACATTTTGGATCATTTTAATAAATTGTTAAGCAAAAATAACATTTTTTGAAATTTCTGAAGTTTTTGAATTTCCTCCTTCTGTTAAAGCCTGCCAAAATAAAGTGATGATTTAATACACCTTTGTTCACAGCTTTGTTTGCTGGCAAAATGCTTTAAGCCTGCCCTTCCATATCTTGATGTGGATATGATGGATATCTGTAAAGAGAATGGAGCTTATGATGCAAAACACTTTTTATGTTACTATTATTATGGAGGAATGATCTATACTGGGCTGAAGAATTTTGAAAGAGCACTCTACTTTTATGAACAGGTAATCAATCACCTCTTTAGAGGTCCCTGAGATGGTTTTGAGCTTGTGTGATTGAAGAAGTACTTTTTGGATTTATAGCTAGACTGGTTAAGCCAAAGACCGTTTCTTGGTCATGTAAATGGTGGTGACTTGCTCATGCTTAAGCAAAGGGGTAGGGGTCATGTAGAGAAGAGTGCTAGTGAGTACATTCTAATCTTCCAGGTGGGCAAATTGCATCTTTTTATCTTTGTAGTTCCCTTTGTCCATAGCGAAGAGATTGATCAGATTAATTTCTGAAGTGTCATCTTGTTGTAAAACCATGTATGGTATTTTATTAAATTTTATATAAATACTCTCATAATTCAAAATTTTAGAAGTGTCAAATAGTTTATAGTGAAAAGATCCTTCCATTCTTGCATGTGTTTCATGTCTGTGCAATGAAGTATATTACAGTTTGGTTGACTATTCTGGAGGCTTATTTGTTCTGAAAAACATATGCAATATTGATTAATATTGGTATTCTAAGATAATGTAGGCAGATGCTTGGAAGTGGCTACTTAATTCTAGCATACATTAAGGATATCATAAATCTTGAGAGTTCACAATTTACTTGGAATACTGATTTGTAATACACAGATACTGTATTAATCACCATTCCATTGCTTTGACAAAATACCTGACACCTTAAACATAGAGAGGTTTATTTGGCCTTTGTTTCAGAGTTTACAGTCCATGCTAATTTGACTCCAGTGTAGAAACATCATAGGGCAGAAGAGATGGTGGAGAAAAGCTGCCAACCTCATGACAGCCAAGAAGCAGAGAAGAAAACAGCAAGAGAGAAAGAGGCCAGGGACCAGATGTAGCCCCCAAGGCCACACCCCTGAAACCAACCCAGACATACGCAGAAGCTTTCTTTTCTCTCCTGGTTTCTCATAGGGATCAAGTTGTCACCATTAACCTTCACATACATACCCTGGGGCTCTGAATAGTGCTATTCGGAATGGTTGATGAGCTGTCAAGAAAGGCTTCTTGAGGAGTAGTGGTTAGGGATCATGTCATTAAAAGATGTGTCTGTTCAGATTAAATCTGCCAGGGTGACTTCTCTTTAAGAGTACACATTTTAGGAAATGGTGAAAACATACTTCGTAGACTAAGTACATTATTATAATACAAATCTCAGGGTGGGATGGACATAGCAAGATCTTTTCTCAAGAGACAAAAACAAACAAATAAAAAACTTGGGCGAGGGCTATGGCTCAGTGGTGGAGTGCTTACTTAGCAGATGTAAGGCTTTGGATTCCATCTCCAGCACCAAAAAATAGTTTGTTTTTTTTCAAAAAAACATAGAGTTATCATGTGACCCATTGATTTCACTCCTAAGAATATTGCCAAAAGAAATTAAGATTGATGTCCACACAAGAACAGGTATGCTAACATTCCGAGTACCATTATTGTAACCAAAAGGTAGAAACAACTCAAGTATTCATCACCTGAAGAATAAAGTGTGGTATATCTGCACAATAAACATTTTTCACTCACACAAAGCGTTAAAGTATTGATACATGCTACAATATAAATGACACTTAAGTTGATGAAGCTATAGGACCTTGTGTCCTATGATGCCATTTATATGGGCATCCAGTATAGGCAAATCTAAAGTCAGAAAATAGAGTAATGGTTTCTGGTATTATGGTGAGGGGGAAATGGGAAATGACTGCTAATAAGTGAAGGGTTTCTCTTTGAGGAGATGAAGATGTGGTAATAGTTTTTCAACATAGTGAAACTTGAAACCACTGAATTTTATACTTTAGAGGAGTAAATTTTGTTCTTTGAGTTCCAGCTCAATAAAGTTGTTGTAAGAAACAAAGTTCTAATAAAAAATTAAAAAATAAAATAAATTTTTGTAAGAATAACAGTGGGCCAGTAGGGGTACACACTGGTAATTGTAGCACTCTGGGAAGCTCTGGCAGGAGAATTACAAGTTTGAGTCTAGCCTGGACAATTTAGGGCCTTAGCTAGACACTGTCTCAAAATTAAAAATAAACACAGGCTGTAGTTCAGTACAAGGACCCTAGATTTCATCCCCAATATTGCAAATAATAAAAGTAGTAATAGTAAATAATAACAGGACATTAAAATTTTGTTTTATATGTAAAATGATACATGTGGTTAATTATAGTTTCTTGCTAGATTGTGTTGTGTTTACACTGTACATTGTTCTCTTGCTCAGGCTATAACTACTCCTGCTATGGCAGTCAGTCATATCATGTTGGAATCATATAAAAAGTATATTCTAGTGTCTTTGATATTACTTGGGAAAGTACAACAACTACCAAAATATACATCTCAAATTGTGGGTAGATTCATTAAGGTAAGTTGTTAAAATCAAGTTGATTTTCTTACATGTTCATAAGTACATATAGTAATTGTATTGCTAGAGTTCTATAATCTTATTTCGTAGTAATACACCTGTCTCAGCAGCATCAGATTAGCAAATATTTATAAAATGTCTATTGGGAACCAGGGAGTGCTGCTGAGTTGGTCCGTGTACATTGTACTCTCCTGGTTGGTTGGTAGGGAACATGCTTCAGGAACTGACTCCAGACCTGGGTATTTATGGCTATAAATGTTAAAGCCCCTACAAGGGTTTATTTTCATTGTTGTATTTCTTCATTACAGTATTTAGCCAAAATACTAAAAAAGCAGTGCTGATTTGATTGAACACTGAACCTGCCTAAGTGTTAAGAAATCTTACCAGAGCCCTTGGTGGAGAGCTAAGGGCTTTCCCCACTGTACTTTTGTGTCTCACTGTCAATCCAACTTTGGGACATTTATTTTTATTTTTTATTTTATTGCAGTACCGGAGATTGAACTCAGGACCTTGTGCTTGCCAGGCAAGCGCTTATTCTACTGAGCTATCTCCCCAGCTTCATGGGACATTTAGAGAATAAACTTTTCTTTAAATTCATGCTTGTAGCTTCTAAAAGAAAGAAAGACAGACTCCAAAGCATTATGAGATTACAGTCATTTTAGTAATAATTTTACCCCAATCATCCTTATACCAAACTCAAAACTTTAGGTGAATTTCCTTATAGTACAAAGTAAAATTTAAAAAAAACTATTTATTAGTAAGTGTTCAAACAGTATAGAAAAGCATAAAGAAAAATCCTCTTTGTGTTAAAGACATACCACTGCAAGCAGGATAGCAGGTGTCCTTTGCCGGAGAGTCCTGTTGCGGTGCTCAGGGCTCTGGCTGCCTGGTGATGGGCAAGAGCAGTGGATGAGGTGGTACGGGACAGCCATTCTCAGATCCCTGTCAAGAACTATGGGGTTGGGGGGCCAGGGAGATGGCTCAGTGGAGTAAGTGCTTCCTTGGCAAGTCCAAGAGCCTGAGTTCAATCCCTGGTTCCACCACAAAAAAAAAAAAAAAAAAAAAAAGAACTATGGGGTCCTTCCAGTGGCCCCTGAGCCAACCTGTTGTAGAAGGAATGTCACTATAATTTACACCTTCATGGGTTAGGGCATCATTCACAATGAT
The DNA here is from genome assembly GCF_000260255.1 of Octodon degus. Lineage (NCBI taxonomy): Eukaryota > Metazoa > Chordata > Mammalia > Rodentia > Octodontidae > Octodon > Octodon degus. The sequence continues at coordinate 8,050,981 of NW_004524698.1, forward strand.
TTATTATAATATCATAAATGTTGAAAAGGATACATAGGTTTTAGAGAGAAGTGGGTTTCAACCCAATTTTTACTTGTTGGTTATGTTCTTTAGGACCATTCCACATTCTCTTGGGCCTCCCTCTACCTTAATTCCTTAACAGAAGTAGCATTGCACCTAGTAAGACTGCCTACTAGCAGTACTAGTGCGCCTACTAAGATTATATGTGTTTGAGAGAAAGCTGAAAATGTTTACCTTGTTTTTCCCAGTATAATTTGTCAACAGAAAAAACATGACCCAAGAAAAAACAATGTGTGTTTTCACCAAATTGAGTGGATTTTCACTTGCTTTATAGTTTTTTGCTCTGTGCTATAAAGTTTTATTGAAAATAAATTACTCCAGGGGCTGGAGAGATGGCTCAGTGGTCTAAAGCACCTACTTGGAACAAGCTTGGCAAAGCACAGGGACCGCGGTTCGATCCCCCAGCACCACATGCCGGCCAGCCCCGCCCCCCCCCTGGTGGGCTGAGCTGGCCACACACACACACACACAATAAATGTTAAAAAAAAAAATAAAAAAAGAAAATAAATTACTCCATAGTGAATTTCTATCCTTGGTCTTGAAAACCACACATTTTCTGAGTGCAGTGGTACATCCCTATGATCCCAGCTACTTGGGAAGTTGAGGCAGGAGGATCACAATATAGAGGCCAGTCTGGGCAATTCTCTGAGATCCTTACTCAAAAAGGGATAACTATGTAGCTCATTGTTCCTTGGGTTCAATCTGTAGCACCACACACGCACGCACGCACACACACACACACACACACACACACACAAAGTTGGGATAGGAGCAGTAAAAACCAAGCATTTGTTCTGGATAAATTACCATTTGTTAGAATCAATAGAGAGTATATTAACTCAAAATGCAATGCCATAAATTTCTTTTTATTTTTGCTTTATATACAAATGTTACTGCTCTAAAACTTTGACATTTTTCTACTTTAAGCCTCTCAGCAATGCATACCATGAACTAGCACAAGTTTACTCAACTAATAATCCCTCAGAACTCCGGAACCTGGTAAACAAGCACAGTGAAACTTTCACACGCGATAACAACATGGGCCTGGTGAAGCAGTGCTTATCTTCCCTCTATAAGAAGAACATTCAGCGGCTAACAAAGGTGAGGCAAGTGAGCGCTGCCCACTGATGGCATCTCTAGATTTTTTTGGATCTTGTTTCTCCTCTTCTCAGCAGTGAGGAAGCGAGCATAGGGATAAAGAGTAGCAGGATTTCTGTAGAGAGATTTTTTTGTTGTGGCTGGATTTTTAGTTTGATTGGTACCTTTTGGTCTTTTCAGGGCTAGAGCAGGGTATTTGAGAAGAGGAGCAGGTGAAGAGGAAGAAAGGTAGGAGATATGGCTACACTGGGAGTACAGAAAGTAGCCTTGGAGGGGTCACCAGTTCCAGATGGGCAGCTGGGAGCAGTAGTGAGAACTGGCCTTGGAAGTTCCCAGGCTGTGCTCCTCTCTGCTTGAGCATCTGTAAACATGTGACTCTGATATGATTGTTGCCAGAGTTATATAAGCCATGTACAGTTGAATCCTAGGACATAGGCAAATTATAATCTTCAAGATGAAAATAATCTCATTTTTTAAAATAAGTCAAAATATTTTCATGGGCTAGGGAGATAGCTCAGCCATCTGAGCACCTGCCTGGCAAGTGCAAGGACCCGGGTTCAATCCCCTGTACCTTATGCCACGTGGGTCACCAAAACAGGGCATAGTGGCACATGCCTGTAATCCTAGCGCTGGGGAAGCTGAGAAAGGAAGATCACTATGAGTCCAAGCTGTGTAGTGAGACCCTATACCAAATAAATAAATAAAATAGTAAAATATACACGTGTGTGTGTGTGTGTGTGTGTGTGTGTGTGTGTGTGTGTATACAGTGGAGGAAAGTGCAAAAAGAAAATAGTCTTCTGTGTTAAAAAGGCATATACTGCAAGCAATAGGGATCTTAGTGAGGGAAGTATAAACACAGTGCATTGCTTTTTTTCTGGTGGCAAAAGTCTGGTCACAGAGCCAGCAAGCCGTGCACCACTGGAGAGGATGCGGTGATCCTTCCCTGTACAGCTGCCAAGCTGCCCAGCAGTGGAAAGGATGATGGATTTGGCAACTTGAGGATCCAGAGAAGGTGACCTCCCCCAAGAAACTAGAAAGAGCAGTGACATGGGATAGTCTTGGATGTGGGCAGGCCATGCAAAGACTAAAAGCTCCTGAGGAGGAAAGGAAAGAGGTAAAGAGGTAACCACTGAACAAGAAAAAGAACTCCCTCCAGATAGGGAGGGAGCATAACTAGAGCCTCCTGACCCACATCAGAAAATCAGTAAGGAATTTTTAAGAAGTTAATTTGTAAGAGTAAAGTCGGGGGAGGGGGGGATGGCTTAGGGAATAAGCGCTTCCCTGGCAAGCACAAGGGCCTGAGTTCAATCCCTGGTTCCACAAAAAAAAAAAAAAAAAAAGAACCATAAAAATGTCTGCATGAGGGTTTTTGGGGGCCTGCCCATTACCTCAGTTGTTTAGTGACTGCTTAAACAGAGCAGTCAGGCTCAGGTTGCTGTGGTTCGATCCCCAGATTCTCAAGCCTTACTATATCTGCCCTGAAGGCATCCTGAGCCAGCCAAAAAAATCCTCATTTAAAAAAAGAGTAGGGGCTGGTGAGATGGCTCAGTGGTCTAAAGCACCTACTTAGAACAAGCTAAGCTAAGCAAAGCACAGGGACCACTGTTCAATCCCCCAGCACCACATGCCAGCCAGCCCCCGCCCCCTGGTGGGCTGAGCTGGCCACACACACACACACACACACACACACACACACATAAATAAATAAATAAATAAATAAATAAAAAATAAATAAATAAAAATAAAAAAAGAGTAAAGTGGGGCTGGGATTTGGTCTGAGGGTAGAATGCTTGCTGAGTGTTTGCAAAGTTTAACCCCTGGCAACACACACACACACACAGAAAATACATAGAAATAACTCAAAGTAGATAAAAGCTTAGCATGGTGGCACTAGTGACTCAGGAAGACCCTATCTCAAAATACAAAAACAGGATTGGAGTGTGGCACACCTATAGTCATAGCTCTCTGGGAGGCTGAGCCAGGAGAATCCCAAGTTTGAGATCAGCCAGGTAACTTCAGTGACTGAGACCCTGTCTCAGAATTGGGCTGAGGATGTAGCCTAGTGTAAAGACCCTGGTTTTAAGTCCCAGTGCCATAAAAATAAAAAGGATTAAAAAATAAACGTAACCTGGTGAACCAGAGAAAGACCAACTTGACCTACAGACTAAAAAAGATGAATTTAAGAAGTGTAATGGTGGGCTGAGGAGATAGCTCAGTGGTCTAAGCACCTGCTTGGCAAGTGCAAGCACCTGGGTTCAGTCCCCAGTACCGCATTCTGTGCTGGCCTTGGAATCCTGGGTGTGTCATGCTGGCCCTGAAACCAGGCATGGTGGCACACACCTATAATTCCAGCACTGGGGAGCCTGAGACAGGAGGATCACTATGACTGAATTGCATAGTGAGACCCTGATTTTTTTTAATGAAAGAAAAAGATAGATAGATAGATAGATAGATAGATAGATAGATAGATAGATAGATAATGGTTTAGCCAGGTGAGAGAGGTGAGGCACACTGCAGGAGACCGAGGCAGAAGGATTGTAAATTTGAGACCAGCCTAGGGAATTTAGCAAGACCCTGTCTAAAAATGAAAATGGCTGAGAATGTAGCTCAGTAGCTCTCTGGTGAAACACTTGACCATAGTGTATCACTTTGGGGTAGTTGGTAACATATAGTTTGAGATCTCAACATGGCATACTGTAGATTTCTGTTCTAGAAGGGAAATTCTGTAATAGGAGTGTGACCAAGCACAAAAGGTGTGTGGTGGCCAGGCCAGGGCCAGCAGTGACTCCTGGGTCCTACATGGGTTGACTCCTGGTGGGTTGTGCCACCCTGGACGTAGGAGCACTGCTGAGGGGACCTTGAGCATGGTCACCCTAAGGTACAGTAAGGAGGAACAGTGTCACTAAAGACCATATCTAATCCAAAAGAATTCTGTCGCCAAGTAGAAAAGGTTTAAAAGTCAAATTTTTTAAAAGAAATACCTGCAGCAGCCATATTGAGGCCTTGCTGGCTAGAGACACAACAGATAAGGATTTATGTTATTAAAGCTTTGATCTGCCACCTCCATTGCTGAGAGATAACTCTGTATTGATGTGAACATTTTTCTAGATCCCTTTTCTGTATATGTGTGTGAACATTCTCAAGTAAGTGTAATTGAGATCATACTGTATGTGCCTTTTTTCTACCTTGCTGTTTTTGTTCCATGTCATAAATCTTCTAGGACAACACAAGCCAGTATCACAGATTGTATAGCGATGTCATTCATAATTTATCCATCTAGTCCTCTGTCTCAGTTAGTTCTGAAGTAGGAAAGATTGTATTCAACGTTATATATACTTTTTAAAATTAGGAAAATATCCTTAGTTCCTTAGATGGTAGTCTCCAAACTTAAGTATATGTAAAGCAAGTGCAAGGTTTTTTGCACTCTCCCCGCCGCCCCAGTTTATCAAGAATTTGAGCCAGGGAGATAGCTCAGCAGCATGAGCCCCTGCCTGGCAAACACAAGGTCCTGAGTTTGATCCCCGGTGACCTGTCTCTCCTCACCCCCCACCAAAAAAAAAATGAATTTGAGGCAGAGAATGTAGCTCTGTGGTGTAGAGCACTTCCCTAGCGTGTGTGAAGCTGTGAGTTCCAGCTCCAGCCCAGTCCCTCCCCCAATTTTTTTTTTCTTGTAAGACTATAGGTTTAACATGCCCAGCTCGGAAAATGTCATAAATATTGCCAGTTGCCATTAAGAAAATCTTAATTTGTTATTGAGAGGGAGGGAGTATTTTCATCAGCTTCAAGCAAAGCAGTTGTAAACACCGGTTTCCTTCATGCATCAAATGTAGTCTTTTTTTTCTGTTTGGTTTACTCTTTTGTTTAAAATTTTAACTTTCAACTTTGAAAGATGAATGTGATTTTTTAAAATTTTATTTTAAAAGGTAATACATTTGTAATACAAAATTTTTTTTAAAGTAAAGAAAGATCTCCATCTCATTTCTATGTCTCAACCATTCTTACTTTTTTTTTTCTTTTTGCATTCTTGGGATTCAAACCCCAGGGCCTCTCACATGCTAGGCCAGGGCTCTACACCCTCTCAGCCATCCTTGTCTTTCCTCCAGAAGCAGCCCAGGGTTACCAGGGGGTCTCTTCAGGTCTCCGAAACATGTGTTCTCCACATCACACAAACACATACACACATACACAAAGGTATGCAAGCAGTCTTTCTTTCCCTTGGGTTCATCCACACAAATGTCAGCATGCCAGGTACATAAGTAAGCCGCTTCCTTTCTTTTCTGTGTAGTAGTGATGAATATATTTTGGATTCCTTTCCAGTTAATTAAAGTTGTCCTCATTTTTTTTTTATAGCTTCATAGTAGTCCATTTATATATCTATAGGTAATTTAAGAAAACACCGTTCTTGTTTTTATGTTTGATTAATTTTACTTTTGATTTTTAGACTTTTTTAACACTATCACTACAAGATATGGCAAGTCGTGTGCAGTTATCTGGGCCTCAGGAGGCAGAAAAGTATGTTTTACACATGGTAAGTGCTTTCATTAAAAAAAAAAAAAGATAGTGGATTATTTCCCTGTGAAAGTACCAAGTATTCATTATGGACAAAAATAAAAAAGGATAGGGATTAGAAAGACATCCTGAATTAACCCATGGTGACATTTTGGTCTATTTATGCATAGGATTTTCTGGTTATTGTTCTGTTAGTCAGATTTGTATTTGTATAAAGAAATACTTGAGGGCCGGAGAGATAGCGCAGTAGAATAAGTGTTTGCTTGGCAAGTGTAGGGTCCTGAGTTCAATCCCCGGTACCACAAAAAGAAAGAAAAAATACTTGAGAAAGCACTTACATGTACCTTTTGAAGGTACATGAAGGCACCCTATAAGAAAGGTTAAGTAAAAAAAAAAAAAAAAAAGAAAGGTTAAGTAGTATGCTTAGTGACATTGACTTACATTCTGACTAAATCCCTAACCTCACTGTGGCCAGTATCAGTGTTTGATTTTGAGTAGCAACGGACACTTGGACAAATACCAGTGTACATGGCACACAGCTTCAGAAATAAAATTCCACCAACACACTGACACCCTCTCTTTGTTCCACTTAGGTGCATCTCCGCATTGTCCCTGTGTAGTTCAGGGTGGCCTTGACCTCACTGTGTATCCAGGCGGGCCTCAAGCTCACAGCAGTCCTCCTGCCTCAGCATCCCACGTACTGGGATTATAAGCATGCACTACCATGAGTGGCTACTTCTCACTTTTTGTCTTCATGGTTATGATACGGTTGTGATGGTCAGTCAAATGAATCCCCAGAGTCAGCAGTGATAGAAAAGTGTCCTTGAAGACTCAAAAGATAATTGCCACTGACTATTAGGGTTTCGCTTTCTAAAGTGCAATATAATATTAAATTGTGTCTCAAAGGGGCATTTAAAGATGCAAGAGCCAGGCTGGGGATGTATCTCAGTGGTACTCACTTACCTAACATATGCAAGCCCTGGGTTTTATCCCCAGCAACTCCCATGCTCGCCAAAAAAGCAAGGGCACTTCAACAATATTACACTAAGTAAAGCCAGACAGCAAAGACAATGTTACATATTGTATGATTCCATTTATAGAACATGTATGGTACAGGTAATTTCATACAGACAGAAAGCAGATTTGTAATTGTAGAGACTGAAGGGAGGAAAGGATGGGGAGTAACTCCTGGATGCAGGGTTTCCTTTTAGGATGATGTACTTGTCTTGGAACTAGACAGAGGTACTAGTTGCACAACACTGAATGTACTAACTGCCTGAATTACTCACTTTAAAATGGTAATATTATGAATTTTACATCAAGTAAAAAATACAAAGGCAGGGATTTTGTGTACGTGTGTGTCAGGTTTTTTTGTACTCCTGAGATCTATAATGGAATAGTAGTAAATACTGTATATAAATTGATAGTAATTAAGGGCCAGGAATATAGCTCCAGGGCAGAGGGACTTCCTGGTAAGCATGAGGTCATGAGTTCAATTCCTGGTACCAAAGATAGATAGATAGATAGATAGATAGATAGATAGATAGATAGATAGATAGATAGATAGATAGCAATGAAAATACATATACAATCAGATGTAGTGATACATGTCTATAACTGTAACTACTTGGGAGCCTGAGGCAGAAGGATTGTGAGTTAGACCAGCCTAGGCAATTTTGTGACACCTGTCTCAAAAATAAAATACACAGAAGTTTATGAATTGCTTTTTATACTTTTTCCTGGTCATATCAATGGCTAGATATGTAGAATTCTGAACTGCTTTCCCAATTTATTTTTTTTGTAGATAGAAGATGGTGAGATTTTTGCAAGTATTAACCAGAAGGATGGTATGGTCAGTTTCCATGATAATCCTGAAAAATATAATAATCCAGCCATGCTTCATAACATCGATCAGGAGGTAAACATGCTGCTAGGTTTAGGCTTTATTGATTGAATACTGCTGTATTTGAAGTGCTGCTCTATGCTCCAGTATAATTTTAGTTTTACATATGGGTAGTTCTCAACCTACAGTGCTTTCCTAGAAAGTTCATTTGAGAATGGTCTGCTTGAAACCCTTCCAGGTTGTGTGGATGTAAATAAGTGGTTAGATTTCCCAACTGGCTCGCTGTGAAAATATTTAAAGGATCTGGTATAATCTTAGTCATACCCACTTACCATGGAGTCTGGGCAGGGAAGTTAGGAGCGAGGCTTGTCCCAATTGGAAAGAAGGGCAGAGCCAGCTTGGAGTGCCTGTCAGCAGCAGGCGAGGCTACAGCACTGCTTCCTGAGGGCAGGTGTACTGTTCAGGGTTGGCTCTTGACACTCAGGACAGTTTGTATCTTACCTATGAGCAGGAAAGTGTTTGAGCCAGCGTACACAATCTAACACAGGATACCTCTATGGTCTGATTTTTGCAATTTTAAAATAAAATGCAGCGGGGCTGGTGAGATGGCTCAGTGGTCTAAAGCACCTACTTAGAACAAGCTCAGCAAAGCACAGGGACCGCGGTTCAATCCCCCAGCACCACATGCCAGCCAGCCCGCCCCCTGATGGGCTGAGCTGGCCACACACACACACACACACACACACACACAAATAAATAAAATTTAAAAAAATAAAAATAAAAATAAAATAAAAATAAAAATTAAAAAAAAAAATGCAGCCTGCAAACTGGAAGTTTGTTTGATAATTCATTTGGTGGCAAAATGTATAAGTGTAGGTTTTATCTCAGGGTGAATATACTTGTTTCACTGTGAAAGATGTTGAATGTGTTTGACCATGGGTGCTGCATTGACCTTGCTGGCCTATTTATATTGTGATAAATCCAAAATAATTCTGACTCTAAAACCCATTAGCCCAGGGGGTTCAGATCAGGATTGTGAACGTATAGCTCCCACATTAGCAAAGTCACAGAAGATGTGAAGATGTGATTCACATAAATCTACCTGCTAACCATGTTCACATGGGTCTGTGGTCCAGATGCTGAAGTGCATAGAGCTGGACGAGCGGCTGAAGGCCATGGACCAGGAGATCACAGTCAATCCCCAGTTTGTGCAAAAGGTGAGTAGGGATTCCCTCCTTGAAAGAGCAGGGTTGAGTGGAGAGGGAGGCATGTTGTCACATAGCAAGGGGAATTGGAATCAAGTTGTAAAGCTGCCCGTTGTTCTTGAAATCCATCGTCAGTAAGTTCACAGAGAAACACTTATTCAAACACTTATTCAGAGCATTTTCAGCAGTGGCCTGGAAGTTGTGCTTAGGGGTAAAAAGGCAGGTTCTTGAGTTGCTGTTCTCAGAGCAGCTTTGTTCTGGGTCCTAGGAATAGGGTGCTAGCAAAGATGCTTGTTTGGGCTTGGGGGACCCTTGACAAAGATAACCATAGACACTTTGCCTCACTCTCCCCTGCACAGAGTATGGGCTCACAAGAAGATGACTCAGGAAACAAACCCTCCAGTTATTCCTGAAACTAACACCCATCCTGAGTTCTACAGGAGAAACAGTCGCTTTGGTCGGCGGTGAGCAAGTGAGAGGAGGGCAGCAGGGAGCAGCAAGCCTATTCCACCTGGACATTAAGAAATGCAATTTTGTTTTTGACATCTTCAGTCCTATGTGCTTTCAGAAAACCACTCTCTGCAAAGAAAGGAAAAAAATTTACAAACTTTAGAGTCTGTTGTGGATTTATTTATCCTCAGATTATTGTTATTGCATTAAATTTACCTTTTTGTTTTAGTCCTTGAACATTGATGTGTCTTCTGTATCACTATTTCCCCCTTTGGAAAGGATTTAACGAACCCAGTCATTGTGAACAGCAATAGTTGGGTTTTAGGAATATTTGGAAGAACTGAATCTAAAAGTGAATGTCAGGGTCACACACACACACACACACACCCCAAAAAAAATGCTGGAAATGTGTGGTGGTACACACCTGCAGTCTTGAGTACTTTGGGAAGGATGGTGGCACGTTCAAGCCCAGCCCAGGCATCTTGGTCATTTGATGGCGCTGACTCAAGATAAAAAGAGCTGGAAATGTAGCTCAGTGTGAAGGTTCTGGTTATAATACTCAGCACCACAGACAAACAACTGAAAGAGTCCTTAAGATATGAGCTAGTTTTTAATGTTTGACTTAGCATGCGTCAGTGACAGTATGATTTGCAATCAACACACTGTTATACTCAGGTTGTCTTGACAGTGGCTGCCCAAAGCATTGTCCTGTAAGCTGTACAAGTATGTTTGAATTCTGTTCAGTGGCCCTTTGGCATTTTGGACTGAGATTCACTGGGTTAGCCCCAGAATAAGGTGGAGCCTAAGTGAAGTAAGAGTCAGTTTAAAACATTTAAATTTGGTTTTTGAAACACTTTTTTTTTTTTTTTTTTTGGGCAGAACTGGGCATTGAACTTAGGCCCTTGTGCTTGCCAGGGAAGCACGTATTCTACTGAGCCATCTCCCCAGCCCCGAAACACATTTCTTGTGGTTAGGAGTATAGCTATAGTAGTGTGCTTCCCTAGCATGCAGAGGGAGACCTTGGGTTCCATCACCAAGTCCTAATTTTTTTTTTCTCACTATGAGCATTCTCTTTCAAATATGTCAGGTTGTATAGTAAATCACATGTTCATATTTGTATTTTTGGCAATACTGGGGATCAAACCCAGGGCCTTTACAATGAACTACATTCCCATTCATTTCGTTTTTTTGACATAGGGTTAACTAAGCTGCTGAGTTACACAGATCTGGTTTGAACATGTGATTCTCCTGCTTCAGCCTCCCAGAGTACTGGGATTACAAACAGATTGCTGCCATGTCCAACACAGCTGTCAAAGTTCCCGGGGGATGGTCAGTGAGAGGATGTTTAAGAGACAGAAAGCTGGGGTCAGGTAGAGCCTTCTTTCCATATGAGGAAAGGAACTGCTCAACCACATTTACCATGTGATGCCCCTTTGCTTGATTACCTCACCTCTTATGACCACACTCAGGTTTCTCAGTCTTGTCTGCTGTACCTGTTCTGCATTGGTGCAGAAAGCAGCTACAGTCTGAGAGTGTTCCACTGAAACATTACCCATGCAAAACTAGGCACCCTACCAAATTTGAAGCCCTTTTAAGCTCATCTTTCGGAGTTACTTCTGCTAGTGGGTTTCATAACTTTTTTAACTGGGACTTACATGTACCTGCAATTAGGAAAAGAGGAAGCACTATGTTTAAAAGGAATTTATCAGCCCTGGGGAGATAGCTAAGTAGAATAAGTCCCAGGGTCCTGAGTTCAATCCCCAGTACTGCAAAATAAATAAAAAGAATTTATCTTTTATTTGTGGGGTGAATTGCAGATCCTATTTTTAAAAGTTGAATAACCTGATTTATCTGGATCTAAAATTAAAATTACCTGCAATGTGCTTTAGCTATTGGTGGTGTGGTGCCTAAGTAAAAGAATAATTATTGTGGGCTTGGATGTGACCATTTAGTTTTCTCAAGCTTGATTCATTTAAATGCACTTAAAGCTTCGAAATTTGAAGGGGTATAGAATTTAAGGCCTTTTTCTACTTGAAAACCACTCATTTCAGTCAATGTTTGGGAGCTGTGCTGGTTGTTCCTCTCAGCTTTAAACGCCCCTTTCTGTATTCTGCTTTGTGATTCTGGGGCCACAGCTTTGAAGTCGCAGGAAGGAAACTAGAAAGCTAGGGAAAAGAGCAATACACTCCTGTCTGCCACTAAACACTGCAGCCCAGCAGTAATGCTTCTCACAAGAGCAATTCATTCCAGTTCGTGCTGTCCCTCCATGCCACTGGATTGGCCTTTAACTCAGGACCCTGAGAGATAACAGGCTCCTGGAAGCAGGATCTTCAGCTCCCTACACAGAAATCAAGGACACAGCTTCCTTGTCCCCTCCCAGACTTCCAAATTCTATCAATCCTAGTAACTTCCTCCAGGGCCTAAAGAAAGAGCATTCTTTCTCCAGTACCTGGTTAGCAACGTTTTTCTATTAAATTTTCCAAGCCCAGTGATCCCAGCTTCTTGGAGCCTTGTGGTAGGAGGGTCACAAGTTTGAGGCCTACCTGGCCAATTTGATGAAAATCTACTCTTAGTAATAATAAGGGCTAAAAATGTAGCTCAATGGCAAAAGTGGGCCAAACATCCATGAGGCTCCTGTTCAATCTCCAGCATTAGAGGAGGAAAAGAGCTCCAAATACCCTGATGAGTGGTTTTTCCTGACAAAAGTTATTTTCAAAACTCTTCTGTGGGGCTGGCCAAATAGCTCAGCATGGGGCCGGGGAGATGACTCAGTGGAACAAGTGCTTCCCTGGCAAGCGCATGGACCTGAGTTCAATCCCTGATTCTGCCAAAAAAAAAAAAAAAAAAAAAAAAAAACAAATAGCTCAGCAGATTAAAGCACCTGCAAGCAGGAACAGGGGCCAGAGGTTCGATCCGCAGGCCTGCAGTGTGGGCCCCGTCCCGGGGAGTATGCTGAGACAGCAATTGAGACAGCGTGGTGGTGTAAACCTGTAATCCCAGCTCTTGGGAGGCTGTAAACAGGCAGATCACTACAAGTCTGATCTAGTAGTGAGACCCTGAACACCCTGTATACCATTCCCTAATACAAACAACAATTTTTAAAAAATTGTTGCTGGGGCTGGGGATTTAACTCAGTGGTGCAGTGCCTACCTGGCAAGTGTAAGGTCCAGAGTTTGATTCTCAGTATCCAAAAAAGAAAAGGAAAAAAAAAAATCTTCCAGGTAAAGGAAATGCATATATATAATTTATTTCATTTTTTTTTCTTTTCTTTCATTTATTTCTAAGAAGAAAATATTTTAGAATTTTGTATCTGCTGCCTCTGACAGATGAGGTTCCTAGGCTCTGATGGTGTTGGCGTGGGAAGTTCTCAGGCTCATTCGCTGCATGAGCAGCTAAGATAAACTTAGCTGTTCCTTCTCAGCAACAAATCGTACTTTGTGAAAATGTTGGATTAGAATAGCTGTGGCATTTTGATGGAGCCAGCAACATTGGGTTTGCCCTAAGGAGGGTTTAGGACTGTTTCTGAGGTGCTAAGATGTATCCTTGGGTTAGTGTTCACTAGTGAGCCTACCAGTTCTGTGAGGACTTTTTCTGACCTTGTCTTTTCATGATAGTCTGAGACAGAGTGACACTAATGGGCAATAAAGCAGTGGGATTTTTCTGCCCTGTGTGGATGATACCATCTTTACTTTGTTCCATACATTGAAATCTCAGCAAAACGTGGGTAATCCAGCGTGTCTGTGCAAAATAGCAAGTAGAATAATGAATGAAACAATGAATAATGCTGGTAGAATCCAGTCAGGGACATTTACTCTTCTAGCAAGAGGGGAAAGTTCAGTCAACTTTTTGAGTGTTCTGAACTGGTAGTGTTTACTGGTGAACTTGACATGTTCCACTTCCTGTTTCATCTAGGCCGTGGGTACCATGCCAATGCGCTACTGTTAACTTACTTTTTTTGTTTTCCGGGAAATGCAAATTTATTTATTTATTTTTTAAAATAATTTTATTAAGAAAGAAGTAGCAATGAGACAGTTTCAAAACAGGTTAGTAGTATAGTTACAATAATTAATATATTGCATATTGTTGCCTTTGTAGTAGCTATTCATAGTACAAGATGCAGATGTGATATCTTGTCTAAACTATTAGTTCAAAACTTTCTTCTCATTGAACGAAGAGAAAGTAACTGTATATGCTATTTTGTATATACAGATATATATTTTTTCACTATAAAATGGTCCTTCATGTATATCACCCTTTTTTGTTTACTTTTGTCAGAGATGTGTATTCAATGCCATTCATATATTGTAGGTGCATGAATTTAGCAGAGTAATCCAATATAGTCTGGTAGTCTATAATAATAGTGGGTTATCCACATGACTGGCAATATCAGAAGTTGTTGACTTGAGCCTTTTATAGCTCAGGATAATAATATGGATTTACTTAATAAATGAAAACAAGAGAAAAAACGTGATAGGACTGACCTGCTACAATGTTATATAGGGTTAGATTTCTAAATTTCTGTGTAAAATTTGTAATTGTTTATTTCCTTTTTTTACTATTTTTTAATTTTTTTATTCTTTTTTTTGTGGAACCAGGGGTTGAACTCAGGCCCTTAGCACTTGCCAGAGAAGTGCTTATTCCACTGAGCCGTGTCCCTGACCCCAATTTTTTTATTCTTTTTATTTTTTTTCACATTCTGTATGGATTTAAAGTTTAGCATATCAACAATTGATGGAAAATACCTGTTCCATGTTATGTCTAAGGTGTTTGATATTCAGACAGATACTGATGTTAAGCTCAACAGCCTATATTCTAGGGTAATAATATCATTAAGTTTCTCTTCTGGAAGAGTAACAACTTAAGTTTGCAGACCAAAAAATTAGAGAAAAAGAAGGGCTACAAGGACAGCCAACATTTTGGCCCCAGCCCTTCAAGGTCAGTGAGGACTCAGAACATAAGAGAACCTGTACTATAACATCCTGTAACTCAGTGGTGTCCCAAATTTTCTGATCAAGACTATGGGGCCACAGAAGAAAGTAGTTGACGATGTAGACTGAGCCTAAGGAGAGTCACCTGGAGAGAAAACATTCAGGCTTTCGCAGAGAGCAAATTGGTCAAGCAACAGCTGTGCCTTCCACATGGCTGACACTGACAAAAGATCTAAGAACTGCAGTCCAGGGTTTCAGGGTAAATCCTGAGGGGATTTGACTGACCTTGTCAGATACAAAAGTTACATTTCTTGCTATGTAGGTCTTGCTTTATCTTGGTCTTAACCATCCAGCAGAAAAGTATAACTTACTTTTCAAAGACGAAAGTTTTGGGTGTACAAACTTGTTAAGCTTTTGTGAGTTGCAAAGGGCTCTCAGAGAAAGATGGCTGGGTAATCAGACATTTTTGAGTAGGGAAATGTAATGGCAATATTTTTAGGCAGTTCAATTATTTCATGATGGTAAAAATGACAAATTTATCCTTTCCTAAGATCAAGAGCTGAAATCAGAATTTTGGCAAATTGCAAAAGGTATTTAATATGTCTGGATCTTTAGCTAATTAGAAACCACTTAGAAATCATGTGGCATTTAAAAGGCAGCTAGTTTCTAAAGAATAGCAGATGAATTTGAATTGGAAGAGAAAATTTAGTTTTCAAAGGTTTTTTTTTTTTTTTTTTTTTTTTTTTTTGGTATTAGGAATTGAACTCACAGCCTTGTGCTTGTCAGGCAGGCACTGTACCTTCTGCTGAGCTGCATTTCTGGCCCTCAAAGGCTTCTTGAAATTGCTATGGTAAGGGGCCGGGGAGATGGCTCAGTAGGATAAGCACTTGATTGGCGGGGGATATAATTCAGTGGCACAGGGCCTGCCTGGCAAGTGCAAGGTCCTGAGTTCAATTTCTGAGAAGGAAGGAAGGAAAGAAAGAAAAAAGAAAAGATTGCTATGGTAAAAAATGTGACCTTAGTCCTACTACCCTGTTTTAAAAGGTTCTCTCTCTCTCTCTCTCTCTCTCTCTCTCTCTCTCTCTCTCTCTCTCTCTTTCTCCCCTTCCTTTTTCTGCAGTGCTAGGGATTGAACCAAGCACCCAGGCAAGACAAAAACTCTACCACTGAGCCACATCCCTAACCCAGTCCTAGTGCCTTTTTAAAAAAAAGAATTATTGAACTAGTAATTCAAACCTTGCAACTGGCTGGACACATATAGTCTAATTACAAAAATTAGCTTAAACTTATGTGTGTCTTTGAAATTGTACATCAGTTCCATCTGAAATATTACACATTATGGCCAGCCAGATAGCTCAGCAGACTAAAGCATATGCTTAGGCAGAGCACAGTGGCTGGGATTTGATCCCTGGCATGCTGTGCTGGCCCCATCCTCGGGGCCCGCTAAGAGGGTGACTGGGACCGGGCGTGGTGGCGCGCACCTGTAATCCCAGCACTTGGGAGGCTGAAAACAGGAGAATCTCTACGAGTCCGATCTACATAGTGAGACACCGTATACCCTGTACTAAATACATAATAAATAAATAAATAAA
>NW_004524698.1:8067119-8067603 GCF_000260255.1 Octodon degus
TTCAACTGTATGTGAGAGGCTATGTTGTTAAGGGTGTACTGAAAATCTTCTCAGGGAACTTTCAGAAGAAGACTTAGTTTTACTCATTTGGGTCTGGTGTTGGTAACTGGCAGCCCAGAAATAATTGGTCAGTCTAGATACTCAGTTATAATTAAGTCAGTACTAGTTACAAGGCAGAAAAGCACCAAGGTGGCTCAGTAGAATAAGCACTTGCCTGGCAAGCACAAGGGTCTGAGTTCAATCCCCAGTTCTGCCAAAAAAAAAAAGCACCAAGCAATCTATATTCTGATGCAAACAGGGTTTTTTTCTGGACAACTTCATTACATCATTTTTATTTTATTAAAAAAAAACAAAAATTCATAATGAAAGAGTAATAATAGTTAATACACTGTGTACTATTATCTCTAACATAGTTATTCAGAGTACAAGACATAAACCAAAAAGATTCTTACAGAAAAAAAACAAAACTTTCTTTTCAGCAAAC
>NW_004524698.1:8067958-8100742 GCF_000260255.1 Octodon degus
GGGAGAGGTGTGAGGTTCGAACTCCAGCAACCTGAGGCTGACAGCTTTGTGGAAGCAGCCACTTAAAGGACTGAGCTAGGGCCAGGCTCCCTTAAACTAGTAATTTAAATGAAACAAATTAGTGTATGTATTGAAATATTTTTGGGAACAACAGAATATGTAATTTGGGGGAGTTTTAATGGTGAAAAAGCACATTCCAAACTTTAAATGCTGGGTGGTAGTACAGCGAATGCTTTTAGTAACCTTTTGTGCAGATCTAATTATGGGATAGATTTTTGAGATTAACATTCTATTTCATTTAGCTGCTAATTTTTGGATGTTATTGCTAACATCTCTTTTAAAACATTTCAGCTGAGCTTTCATCGCCTTTTTAAGAAACTTTTAATTGCCTTTTGAGCTGATAATGAAAGTGTATGTTCTCTGACTTCTAAAATGTCCTGTAAAATTGATACCCTGAGATCTCAGTTTAATTAACACTTGGTGCACTAGGATAAAGATTTGAAAACTTGTTTTTAATAGACTAACAGTTTTTTTAAAAAAATATTTTTATTTAATTTTTTGCAGAACCAGGGTTTGAACTTAGGCCCTTGTCCTTGCCAGGGAAGCACTTATTCCACTGAGCCATCTCCCTGGTCCAAGTTAATTTTAAAACATATTAGTCTTGTTAAAACAGTCATGGACACTAATGGAAGTTTATGTGGAGTTCTGTAAGATTTTGCTATCAATATAGAAATTTGCTAATCAGATTTGTATTCAAAACTGCAGGGTAGACTTTTCCTTTTTGGTGGCACCAGGGATTGAACTCAGGACCTTGCACTTGCCAGGCAAGCACTTACTCCACTGAGCTATCTCCCCAGCCCTAGGGTAGATATTTTAAAAGTGAATCCAGTTAATTCACTTTTGGAAATAATGTTTTCTCTTTACGAATTGGAAAGCACAGGTATAAAAGGTGGTTCTAAATATTTCTTGCACCTTTTCACTAAGGCTGTCAAAGCATTTTGCAAGCAATAAAACACATATGTCTGTATTACTGATGGCAAAGGTATAAAGAGAAGTCCAAATCATTGTGCTCATTTTTGCTTCAAAAAATGTCCTGTAAGTTGGCCAATGAATCAAGTTTTTGTGCTGTTCAGCACTGGGCAGAATTGGATTGGTAAGAACATCTCCACCAGAATAGTACATGAAGGTAGAAAACCCAAACTGCAATTTTGTTCTTTATTCACGATCTCTTTTCAACAGACATGAAATTCAAAGAAAGTGAGCTCAGTGATTTGAAACACATAACCATCCACTTCTACTCAAAATAGCTAAGGCTTTGCCCCAGCACTGCCTGATAGTGACACTGTGGATACTCTGCTGGAACTACTGCACGTAGATCCTGCCTCAAGTTGCGCGGCCGAAGGTGGAGGTCTGCTCCCCCTGACAACCGCGCACCGCACACCAGACACCTGCTGGTGACATCAGGCCTAACACTCTTTTCTCCAGCTCTTTACGCAAGGACCCACATTACATAATGCAATAATAGCTTTAAAACGAATTTTTTAAGTAGCCAAATATAGCAAGACTATCGTCTTAAAACATACACCGTCCTGTAATTTTTCTGAAACTTTCGATGTACCACGGTGCAGGGTGAGCTGAACAGGCAGGCAGCCATGCGCTCGCGCAGCCCCGGCCCGCCCCGGCCCGCCCCTCCCCGCCCCTCCCCGTCCTGCCGGAGTTACGCAACTAGCGGCCCAGCCGCAACACGTGACGGCCACCTGTCCGCACGTTCCACTTCGTTTTCACTTTAACTAAAATCATTGCTTAATCCAAAAGAAAACGCAGGGATTTTAGAAATTAATTCTGTATCTTGTTTCTCTTCTGAGTGGACAGCGTATCATACTGGCTGCATTTTCACACAAATCTCTTTTTAAAACCTCTTTTAAATTTCGACGTCCCCTCGTCCTTGGAATGGTTTCTACTAGGAGTCCCCAGACTGTTCGGTTTGAACCATTGTGTATTCCTGGAGGGGTGTGAAGTGTAACAGGGGCGGCCAATAGGGAGGTCTTTGGCAGTTGGGCTGTTTTCGCGCCTGTCGAGGAATTTTGGGACCATGTCTGTGTTCTTGAATGTGGAGTTTGGAGGGGGGCCTGAATGTCTTGCGGTGCAGAGCTTGTCCGGGCGTTTCCTGCATCCCTAGCAGCGGTGGGCTGATGGTATGGCCCTGCCGAGTCACGCGCCTCGGGCTCAGCGCTGGTTGCGGGAGGTGAGGGCACCGCGGGTGAGAGCTGCGGCTTTGAATTCAGTCAGCGCCCCTGGACGGTCAGAACACGGGCTGATGTTTTCCCTGTGAGGTCTGGGTCATGGGTGGCTCCCGCTGCGCCCTTGTGAGTCGGGGCTGACAGTCACGATTTACCTGGGGCAGTTAGGGGCGGGGCTGCTGCGTTGTGTTGGAGGAGAGCCCGCGTTCGGCGGCAGAGATCTGGCCGAGGGCAGATGGAGGGGTATCGTGCTGTGTTTCGGTTGGTCCGAGGTGGGAGAGTGATTGGAGGAGGATAAAGGGGATGGTGGGGGGGGGTGTTACCGAACCCTGAGATGTGTGGAGGAGGGTCGGTGAGGGACACATCCAGATGAGTGAAGTGACTTGGTCAGAGTCACTGAACATTCCCCGGAGAAGGTACTCTTACCACCCCACCACCTCACTGCACGAGTTTAGACTTCAGATTGTGTGGCCTGGGGGAGACGGTGTGTGTTTTTTTCTCCGGGCTGTCATTCGCAGAAGGGCCTCTGAAGAGTGAATAGTCTGAACCTACTATCCAGGGCAGGGAGAAGCTCTCGCTTCTCTTGCTTCTCTTTAGTTTGGAGGGTAACCAGTAGCCGAAAAAGGCAGAGGGCAAGGAGGAGCTTGCTGGAAGCAGGTTCTGGTTCGCCAGCCCTTGTATGCCCAGCGCAATCCATAGTGCCCAGCTGTGGCTGGGGAGCTTTGTCGTGGCTAAAAAAGGTATAGCCGTTTTAGTGCTGGAGGCACTAGGTTATCACTGTTGTCACTAAGAAGTTGAGCAACAGCGGCACATGACGCTATTTGTCTAGTGTCATATGTCAGGGAACCCAGTGGTTGGAAATCAAGGTGAAATCAGTAGATGTAGTAGAGCTGGGAGTGAATCTAAGCTAGAAGGATTCTCCTGCAGGACTTTTCAACCAGGGAGCTCGCTGGGATCCCAGCTCTGGCTTGGGCTTTCTTTGGAGACTAGTACTAATAGCTGCCTGCTCACTGGTGCATAAGATCCGTTATAATAACCATATTTAACTACAGAGTGGTTCTTAGTGACTTTTTTTTTTTTAATATTTACTTTTGTGCTACTGGGGATTGAGCCCAGGGTCGGTCGGTCTGTCTGTCTTTCTGCCTTTCTTGGGTCTTTGCATTGAGCTACATCCCCCGCCCTCTATTTTTAATTTGAGACAAGGTCTCAGTAAGTTTCTACTTCCCGAGGTGGGCTCAAACTTGTGGTCTTTTTGACCCAGCCTCACAGGAACGCACCATCACACATGGTTCAGTGGCCTCGAGAAGAACACAGGAAGTAAGGGTGAAAAGGACCCACGACCAGGGTGTGCCAGGGAATGGCAGGCTGCTGTAGAAGTTACTATCCAGAACCAGACCTGTGGCTTAACCACTGTAGGTGGGGGCATGGACAGGTACCAACTCTGGGAGGAATTTATATACTTCCTTTAAGTCTGATGATGATTGTTGGGTAGCAAAGGGTTTCTGCTCTTCCTTGGGTTCTGGAAAGCTTGTTAGGGAAATTTTTAGGCAGATAGGAATTTGTTGAGCATATATTTTAGAATTGGAGAGTGAATAAGATATTGATGTCATGCTGACCAAAATTCAGATGTGAAGTGTGGACCCACCAAGAAACCTGATTCTCAGGTCTGGTACTTAAACTGAGAGGTTAAGTAACATTTGACGCTGTCAGGCTGCTGAGGGCTACATATCCAGTTTATAGGTTTGTATAACTCCAGAGCAAAGTGCCATCTAGAGTTGCTCCTTAGTGGCTGCTTAGGGCTGTGGTGTGTATGAGCCAAAGGTTCAGAACTCTTATTAGACAGTATTTTTCATCAAAACAAAACTAAGAATAGCACATTGTTAATTCTGGATGCTAGGAAGTAGCAGTATTCCCTCTAGTTTCACTTACCCATTGGAAAAGACAAAGAGAAACTTCTAGACCTGGCTCCATGTGTGTGTTACTAGAGCAGCCTCCTTACAACCAATAGCAGAAGGATGGGGGCTGCGAGTTTTAAAAATATTTTCTAGTGCAGAGTGTGTCAGTGTATGCGTACTACTGAGGCCGGAGAGGCACAGTGAGCTTGTGGCCCAGTCTGGGCTATGTAGTGAGTTCAAAGCCAGTGAGACCCTATCAAAAAAGAAAAAAAGATAAAAGGGCCAGTCCAATAGCTCAATGGACTAAAGCCGCTGCATAGGCAGTGCGCAGCCACTAGGGTTCAATCCCAGAGCACACTTGAGACAGTGATTAAGACTGGGCGTGGTGGCACGTGCCTGTAATCCCAGCGAATGAGATCCTGTAGACCCTATACTAAATAGGTTAAAAAAAAAAAAAAAGAGAAAAGAAAAATAATTCTTGTTTTCAAAAGATTTTATATTTACTGCAAGAGACAACTTCCTGGGGGGAACTACCCGCTCGCCCCCCCCCCCGTCCCTCTTTCAGACGGGGGCTTTCTTTCTCTCAATAAATATATTCTGCTCATTAAAGAAAAAAAAAGGTTTTATGTTTAAATGAACTTTATTTTTTTCAATTTTTTAAAAAAATCTGTACGTTTGCTGTACATAATGGTTACGTTTTCTTGGAAATTTGGGAAATCTTTTTTCAAATGTTGCAGTAGACCAGCTTTTTTTTGTTGTTGTTGTGGTAGTGGTGGTACCAGGGATTGAACTCAGGACCTTGTGCTTGCCAGGCAAGCACTTATTCCATTGAGCTATCTCCCTGGCCCTAGACCAGCTTTTTTTTTTAAATGTTGCAGTAGAGATAAAAGATTTTAGCTAACACTTCAGGTGTGTTATCAGCCTGCTGTAGCCATGACTTAGAAGGCTAGAGGGCTGCTGAGCTATTGAGAACCACACATGTAGCTTAGTGGAAGAGTGCTTGCCTTGCACAAGTGAGCTCTATTTCCAGTTAGGGAGGGAGGACCACAGTGACTTAGTTTTCTATCACTGTGACTAAATAATAAGACAGTCAATTTAGGAGGGAAGTTTATTTTGTTCAGCCTTTCTATATATGGTTGGTTGGCTTTGTTGCTTTGGGCCTGAGGTGGGGCAGAACGTCACAGTTGGACCATGTTGGGAGTAGAGCTGTGAGCCTCCATGGCATCTGGGAAGCAGAGAGATGACGGGGCAAGGTCCCATTATCCCCTTCCAGGGAATGTCTGAATGACCTATTTTCCCTCCACTAAACCTCATCTAAAAATTTTACCATTTCCCACTGAGCACCATCATCTAAGGATCAACACTTCAACACATGGGGACAAGGTGATGCCTCTCCAAGTCTTTGTGGTGCTCTGATTTGAGGTTGGCTGTACGCTGCTTTGAAAAAAATTTTTTTTCACATTAGAGGTCATTGCTGTTAGAGTTACCTGTGATTTTACTTTTACTTCCCTAGAAAATGCCACATCTTCACATACGACTGCTGTTGGGATGGCTGGCTTACATGGCAGGTCTTTGTATGCTTTGGTCTAGGTGGGCTGGTAGAAGTGTGATTCTGCTAAGTGTAAAGTTTGTATCAATTCTAGAAGGAACCTTAGTTTTCATTCTCCCTCAAAGGAAGTCATAAACCTCTTTTTCCCAAGGTTACTGCCTCTGTCTTTATCTTGGGTCCTGTTTTCCCTTCTTCCTTTCTCAGCCTCTGTATTCTGTCTATGGTCATTTTACCTCTTCCACTGTGAATACTTATTTAAGAGCACTGCTGAAAATGGAACCCAGAGTCTCATTTATGTCAGGCATATATTCTGCCATACGCCAATCCCACACACAGCCCATCATTGTCCTTTACCCCATTGTGGAGAGCTGTCTATTTAAACTCAGTTTTCTTGGTTCCTATCCCAACTAGATTTTCAGATTTTGTCCTTTCCATGGTTATGCCCATGAATCTTTTTTATCCGTGGACACATCCATTTGTTCTTGTGTCTTCTCTCTGTATGCAACTTCAGGTCCACTCATTTGCCCAACACTTGATAATCTGGTTTCTTTTCTATGTCAGGACTATTATAGATTCTGAGGTATAGCAGTTAACTAGTTGGATCTTCCATTTGTAAAGAGATACAGATACAATTCTTGGTATGAAAGGCATTAGGACTTAACAGGAAGAGTAGTAAGGAGAGGGCTATCAGTTCCCATCTGATGAGGGAGGTTCTGAGTAGGAATAGGCAAGTGGGCACTGAGAGTTGAGGAGAAACAGCCAGGCATGGACTGTCATGAGCCTTCAGCATTAGCCACAGCCTCTGTGATAGTGTAGCTGGCATCTCTGTGGCACTCCTAGGAGTCTGTCCATACCTGGCCAGTTGTGTGGATTCACACTAAATCTTCCTGCTTCAGGTTCAATATCCCAGGCAGGCCATCCAACTCACTAAGCCTTGTTATGTCCATGCCTAGCTGTCAGGGGAGGTCATTGTGGTGGTGGTGGGGGGCCTCTCCAAAAGAAAAGTGTTCATTTGCAGTCCCACATTTAGAAATGTGAATGATTTTCTGTTGTCTTGAGCAAGGTGTTCCAGTGGAACTTTCTGTAATAGTGAAAATGTCTCATAACCAGCACTGCTCAGGTGGTTACCACAAGCCCCATGTATTGTGAGCACTGGAAACCTGGCTGTCAAGACTGAGGAGCTAAGCTTTGTTCTAGTTAAAGTCATATGTGGCTGCGGTCACCATGGGTCTGGAGAGTTGAGGGCCACTCTAGCCTGGTATTTCAGAGTTACCAGCCAGCTAGTGTAGCCTACAGTGTCCATGCATCAGAGAGATGGTAGGGATGCTTGCTAGAGCCGTCCTCACCTCTGTTGTGCTAGGGATGGATGCTAGTTGTGATCTGTACCGCTGAGCTGTACCCTGGCCCCCACCTCTGTCTGTCCTGCTGTGGTCATAGATTGTTGCCGCCACACACATGTGGCTGTGCCCCATCTTTAAAGCCTTCCCTGATTTTTCCAAGCAGAGGTCTTCATCTGCTGGCCTTGCTGTGAGGAGGAATAAGTTGCCTCATAATAACTAGCCTTTACCTCTGATTGCACCATGTGCTATGGACTTTTAACATATTCCTGTTGGCTTGAACTGCTGGAGGTACATGCATGATTTTCCCATTGGGCAGCTTGAACCACAAGTCACCTCATGGGAAAGTCATGCACGTAGGGCCTCATTGTGAACATGTTAAATTGTTCCACTAGCACCTAAGCTTGAGGAGGGTACTTCTTGATTCCATGTCCCCGTCAAGCTTACCCTGTTCCTGGCACTTCCACAGAACAGGTGCTAGCTGGATAGGTGACTTGCCTCTGCTGTGCAAAAAATCTGTCAGTGATACCTAGTGGGTCCAGTGCTCCTGAGGCATTAGGGAGATTTTGGGGTATGACAGGTATGTCTACTAATCGTGTCCCTGTCCCCACAGGCCTCTTCACCAAGTCACCATGAATGCCATCGTTGCCCTCTGTCACTTCTGTGAGCTCCATGGCCCCCGCACTCTATTCTGCACAGAGGTTCTTCACGCACCCCTGCCCCAGGGTGCTGGG
Organism: Octodon degus; assembly: GCF_000260255.1. Lineage (NCBI taxonomy): Eukaryota > Metazoa > Chordata > Mammalia > Rodentia > Octodontidae > Octodon > Octodon degus. The sequence goes on from NW_004524698.1 coordinate 8,075,714, forward strand.
AGTGGGGACAGCCCTGGCCAGGGCGAGCAGGCTGAGGAGGAGGAAGGTGGCATCCAGATGAGCAGTCGGGTCCGTGCCCACAGCCCAGCGGAAGGAGCCAGTGCTGAGTCTAGCAGCCCAGGGCCCAAAAAGTCAGACATGTGCGAGGCAAGTGTCTGGGATCTTGGGGACATTTTGCTCTCTACGGGAGGTAGGATGGGTGATATGAGAAGGACAGGAGACCTACATAGACCAGGAGACCTACATAGACCTGAGAGCACTGGGTGAGGCCTTTGGATGATGACCCCTCTCAGTAGGCCCTCTGAATGTGCTTGTTTCTGGATACCTTTGGTTCTCTCTCTTTGTCCCTACTTCAGTTTTTATGTGGTTGTGTTTTGTTTTAGTTTTTTAACACTAGACATGGAACCCAGGATCTTGAGCATGCTGGCAAGCACTGTATGGCTAATCTACCTCCCTGGCCCCTATTTTATTTACTTTTATTTTTTTGGTACTAGAAATTGAATTCAGGACTTTGTGTTTGCCAGGTAGATGCTTGTGCTGAGGAGCTATGTCCCCACCCCATCCCCTATTTAAATTTTTTTGTTTTGAAATGTTACTAAGACAAGTCTCGCTAAGTTGCCTAGGCTGGCCTTGAATTTGTGGTCCTCCTGCCTTTGCCTCCCAAGTAGCTGGGGTTATAGGGGTATACCATACCTACGAGCCCAAGGTTTTGTTTTGTTTTGTTTGGTGTAACCAGGGATTGAACTCAGGCCTTTATGCTTGCCAGGGAAGCGCTTATTCCACTGAGCCATCTCCCTGGCCCTATGGCAGAAGGATTTTTTTTTTTTTGGGGGGGGAGACCTGAACGTGCCTTCAGGGCATTTCTTGTTTGGCAGGAGTATCTGGGTTCGAACCAGTGCAACTTGAGCCTCACTGGTTTCTTAAGCAGGCACTTAAACAACTGAGCTAATGGGCGGGCCCCCATGAGCCCAAGTTTTAGCTTTTTTGATCTGCTCTGTTTTAACAGACAGTTGTCACCCCAGCATGGCATTTACTTTTGTTTTTTGAACATTTCAGCCGTCCTTGGTTTGGGTCCATTCAGTCCACTGTCCCCAGGGGAGTTCCTTTCTCAGAAGAGTCTTGGTATTCTTTGTTGGGTTGGTTTGTGAGCTGTGGGGGATGAAGTTGAAGTTCTCCCAGTGGTCCACTTTAGTGGTGGCTCTGGGATAGGCTTAAAATCTGGGGTGATGGTTGGACCTGCCATCTCAGGGGAAATGGGACTCTAGACTCCTTATTTGGTTCTGCTAAACAAAAACTAGGCAATGTGCAATTGTTTGAAATGCCCACAGAGGAACCAGAATGCAAGGAGATCATTTAGGCCTGGGAAGGAGGATTCTTGAAGGGCTCTGGTAAGCCACCTAGCTGGGGTCCAGGCTGCCTTGGAGTGCTGCATCTGCCTCTCAGGAGGTGCTGGCCACAATGCCATATAAGATGCATAGCCTCAGCACTAGTATAGAAGAACTGAGGTAGGATATGGCCCCTACTTCCTCAAGCAGATGGTCCGAGTGGTATCTTCTCAGGCTTCTGCGCCAACATTCTGAAGACCAGCATTTCTGTTAGCACTCTGTGTCCCTTCACTCTGGCACAGTCCTTGGCCATATGTTATTCAGGACCAAGAAATGAAAAGAGGAGGGCCAGTGGCATTGCTCAGAAGAGGCCTGGCTCTGGTTGTTGGGACCAGCTCCTTCTCAGCTCAGCCTCAGTTTGCTGTAAAATGGCATTACCTTGTAGGGTTGTATTTTGAATTGAGTAAGGTAAAGCATGCAAAACTGTTCATAATATCTGCCACATAAGTGCTCAGTAAGTATATCTTTTGACCTCTGGCAACCCTTGTAAGTCCTGAGTCCTGGTCGTCCAAACATTGGAGTCATCAGATGAGTGCAATTATCTGTGCACAGTACATAGAAAACAATTTATAACCTACTAAGTACAGATTCTTTTTCTTCTTGTGGATAGGGCTGCCGGTCACTTGCTGCAGGTCACCCAGGCTATATCAGCCATGATAAAGAGACCTCAATTAAGTACGTCAGTCACCAGCACCCCAACCACCCACAGCTCTTCAGCATTGTCCGCCAGGCCTGTGTCCGGAGCCTGAGCTGCGAGGTGAGCCTGGGGCTATGTGCAGGTTCAGTGGTCTGGAGTGTGGCACACCTTAGTTGCTTTGAAATTAGAAGAATAAGTCATAATGGGCACTTGTTTTCTGAGTAGGTGCTAACTGTCCCTTTTGTGTGTGTGTGTGTGTGTGTGTGTGTGTATGTGTGTGTGTGTGTATGTGTGTGTGTGTGTCTGTCTGTCTGTCTGTCTGTCTTTCTGTCTCTCTTTTCTTTTTTTGAGTCAATTTTTCTATGGCGTCCAGGCTGGTCTTGAACTCACTATATAGTTACGTAGTGCTGGCTAGGCTTGAACATGCAGCTATCTTCCCAAGTGCTGAGACTGTGGATGTGCACCACCACACCCAGCCTATGTTTTCACTTTAAGCACCACTTTTTGTCTGTTCTTACTGGTTACATTTCTAAGATCTAAATTATTTCTAGAATATGTAGTTGCTGTATCAAACATTACTTTTCATATTGTCTGAATCATCACTTTGTGTCTTAGGGTTCATCACATGTTGCTCAAGGTACCTCCTAAAGAGTGAATTGATTTGTTCCTACACCCTGTGGCTGCTGCTGTTACACTTGAGTCCTGGCTTTCACTTTTGTTTTAGGAATTCAGAACATAGGAGCTTTCCTATTGTTGCACTCCCATCAGACCCTGAGGCCTTACTACTGATTCTCACTGTTGTTCTGTGACCACTGTCAGTAATTCCCTTCCGTCCCTCCCTCCCTTCCTTTTGCTCTCTCGCTCTCTCACTCTTTTGCTGTCTCTCTCTCTCCTTTTTATTTTTTTTGCTTTTTGAGACAGGATCGAGGCTGGCCTTGAGCTTACTTTGTAGACCCGGCTGGTCTCAAACTCTCAATGATTTTCCTGCTTCAGTCTCCCGAGTACTGGGATTACGGGCATGTGCCACCACACCTGGTGTCCGTAATTCCCTCTCTTAATTTCCTGCTGTGCCTCTCGGCAGGCAGTTGGTCGTGTGTGTGTGCGCGTGCGCGTGTGCATGTGCGTGCTCAAACACACAGCAAAGATGTCACAAGGGTGGACTGAGGCCTTAAGAACAGAACATACAGATTTTACTCTAGTGGCTATTTCGACCTGTTGGTTCTTCAGTCTACTCAGACAAGCAGGTTGGCACATTTGAGTGTAGAATGGATGAAAGATTTGTTAGCAGTCATTTAAAACTTAAGATGGAAGGGGCCGGGGAGATGGCTCAGTGGAATAAGCACTTCCCTGGCAAGTGCAAGGGCCTGAGTTCAATCCCTGGTTCCGCAAAAAAACAAAACCCAAAAAACCTCAAGATGGAGAAAAGTAAGGGGCTCTGCTGTACTGACCCTAGCAGTCTAGCACTCCAAGATACAAATGCCACTTTTAGAAAGTTTCTGCCCTCAGTGTCAATAAAAAGTTCGCTGGGTCTGGGAGGTATTGTTTAGTGATAAGAGTGTGTGCTTAGCATGCCCTGGATTCCATCCCAGGCACAGGGAAAAGTGGTCCAATGGGGAATCTTTGACCTGGTGTCACCAATGCAGGGAGAGAACTGTCCTTCAAGTTACTGTGATTTCCTCTCAGGTGTGCCCTGGCCGAGAAGGGCCCATCTTTTTTGGGGATGAGCAGCATGGTTTTGTGTTCAGCCACACTTTCTTCATCAAAGACAGCCTGGCCAGGGGCTTCCAGCGCTGGTACAGCATCATTGCCATCATGATGGACCGCATTTACCTCATCAACTCCTGGCCCTTCCTGCTTGGGAAGATCCGAGGGATCATTGATGAGCTCCAGGGCAAGGCCCTCAAGGTAACATCTTCGAGAGTCACTGACACTGCTGGAGTCTCCTAGTATAGTGCAGGAGCTTTGCTCCTGTTAATCCTATAGCTGCTGTGTTGCCCAAGGTACCTCTTGGTTACAGAGTTTCTGGGATGGGCATCTAAGCTAGCTGCCTACTTTTCCCTCTCACGTGTATCCACTGTCCTTGGTCTTCTTCACCCGTGGTTTTCTTGCAGCAGTCAGGTTGCTGGCTTCCTCGTCCTTGTCTTTGCTTTCCTTGCCCTTTTTGTCAGAGACTTTCCATTAGTCTTGGAGAGAGCCCACCCACCCCAATAAGAGACCTCCCTCTATTGTACTGTGTCTGAGGTTAGGACAGGATGCTATGGTGACAACCGTCGGATCTCACTGTCTTCACGGGGCCTGTTTTTCTCCAGTGTTGAAATGTTGTGGAGGGCCCTACCTCTCCTCTAGTTGCTGGTGTAGTCACATGGTCCTTGTGTAGAGGTTTGCATAGCAGGCTGCCAGGGGAAGGTCAAACTGGAGATCATGACTGCTGCAGTGTGTGTGTGGCCCAAGTACCCAGTAGGTCCCTAAAGAGCCAGTAGTGAGATCAGAGAGTATATAAGAAATCTCTGCCAGTTTCCTTTTATAAGGGGGCAGAACCATCCCGTGTGTGTTGGTCAGACTGCAGGTGCTCTTTGTGTTCTGTGTCCGGAGGACAGAGTGAGTGTTCTGGGAGGAGGAATGTCTGGCCCCAGTGGCTGGCTTTATTAATAGATTGCTCTCCCCTTGGAATTGCAGGTATTCGAGGCAGAGCAGTTTGGATGCCCTCAGCGTGCTCAGAGGATGAACACGGCATTCACACCCTTCCTGCACCAGAGGAATGGCAATGCAGCCCGTTCGCTCACCTCCTTGACCAGCGATGATAACTTATGGGCCTGTCTGCATACCTCCTTTGCCTGGTAATGAATGCCTTACAGCTTTTGGCTATTGTTAGAATGAAAGCAGTCACCAATGTTCAGTGGATTATCCTTGGACTTGGGAAAACAGTCCTTACCGAGTTTGCTGGACTACCTGCTGGTAGAGTCAGATCCTGTATGCACTACTTTGTGAAAGTAGAACTGGCCAATGGATGTTTCCTGGGTCTCTTTCCCCTGTTGAAGAGAAGACAAATTTAGGTGGAAATTATTTACTAGTTTGAAGAAAAAAATGTTTTTGTACCAAGACCAATAAACCCCTCTTTTAAAGAAAAATAACAAAAATACCCATTTCACAGCTGGGAAGTCAAAATTGGCGTATTTGGGTCTTTTGGCTCAGGTCACAAGGGAGGTTTTTTGGCCAGGGCTGCAGTCAGTGGAGGCCGGACTGGAGTGCCAGGGTGAGTGGGGCTGGCTGTAGGCAGTGAAGAATGGAGCTGGTACCCTGCATGTCCAGTTCAAGAGGATGAGGTGGGATCTGTCAGGTGTTATGGCCCTGAGGTTGGCAGGGACCTGCTTTCCCTCCTAGCACTTAGTGTTTTGTGGAAGTGTGTGCTGTTACTGAGCCCAAGCCGGTTGGGGCTCATGAAGGAGAAGCATGTCTGTGCACCTGTGGACTTGTAAAACAACCAGTATATTTCTGTGTGTGCATTGTTTCTGTCCTTCCACTGCAGGTGCCCTCCTGCCAGAACCCCAAACCTCAGCTCGTTCCTATGTGGTAATAGCTTGTGGTTCATGTCTTATAATATAGATTTGTCCTGGTGTGAAAGAGGTCCTGGAATGCATCCAAGTTTACCTCCTAAGATTGCACAAACTAAAAAGTATCTATTTCCCCAACTGTCATATAGTCTCTTAAATTTTTTTTAAAAGTTGACAAGTAAAAAGTATATATGTATGTATATACCATGGTACCTCTGTTCATGAACTTAATTTGTTCTGTAATTCTGGGGAGAATGGCTATAGTTGGCCAGAATCTTCTCAAATGCTGTTTACAAACCAAATTGTTTATAAACATCATGAAGCAAGTTATTTTATTGTATCTGTATATACACAGAGTTTACAAAAAAATTGTATACACACTTCAGGAGAAGAAAAATGTGGAATGACTGGAAGGTAATGGCCACCACTTTGATCATCTCTTTTTTTTTTTTTTTAAAAAATTTTATTTATTTATTTATTCAGTGTGTGTGTGTGTGTGTGTGTGTGAACAGCTCAGCCCACCTGGGGGCGGGGCTGGCTGGCATGTGGTGCTGGGGGATTGAACCGCGGTCCCTGTGCTTTGCCAAGCTTGTTCCAAGTAGGTGCTTTAGACCACTGAGCCATCTCTCCAGCCCTTGATCATCTCTTGTGATCAAAGATAACTTGCATTAATCTCATGATGTCTCAATAAATACAGTATTAAAATGTAAAGGTTATATATATATATATATATATTTTGTTTTTAGCAAAACCTTTTTTTTTTTTTTTTTTTTTTTTTTTGGCAAACTCTGAATATACTTTTTTAATGGTGCACAATATGATGTGTTGATAAGTAGTCACTTGCCACATCAAGATGTCTTTGTCAAGCTGGATGTGGTAGTACATGCCTGTCATCCAGCACTCAGGACAGTAAGGCAGGAGAAGTGCATTGAGTTCAAGGCCAGCCTGGACTACATTAGGGAGATAATATCTCAAAACAAAAGCATCTTAGCAACAGACTGTACATCTAGCAGTGCTTACATAAGATGTTGCCCAAATGGTGTCATGGCATGCTTGTGATGACATTGGTTAAATTTGAGTCTTTTGTTATTTATTTGGGATGGGGGCTTTTTTAAAAAATGTATTCGGTACAGGGTCTCACTACACAGCTAACTCAGTCTCGTAGTGATTGTCCTGTTTTTCAGTCTCCCCGAGGCTGAGATTACAGGAGTTGCCACCACACCTGGTCTCTCAGTGTGCCCAGGGGTGGGGCTGGCTCAGCATGCTGCAGCAGAGATTGAACCTCAGTTCCTGCAGTCCTTGCACTTGCCTAAGCAGGTTCTTAGTCTGCTGAGCTATGTCACCAGCCCTGGGGGGCTTTTTGAGACAAGGTTTCATTATATGGTTCAGACTGGTCTTGAATTCACTATGTAGCCCAGGCTAACCTTGAACTTGATACAGTGAGTGCTGGGGTTACAGGTGTGTGCATCCCACCAAGCTAAAATATTTTTAAAACAAATCTTAGTATGTCATTTTAAGTATAATACAACCATAATACCAGTATTCGATATAACAAAATGGAGTAATTCCTAGTATTCAGTGTACAGTACCTGTTTAGTGCTAGGGATGGAGCCCAGAGCCTTGTACATGTAGCATAAGTGTCCTGCCACTGAGCTACATTCCAGACTCTAAGATGACATTTAAATTGGGATCAGAATAAGCTGTTCCTCCCAGTAGTGCCTCTCCCCCACCATTTTCCCATGCCCTTTCATGAAGGACCTCAGTCATGCCTTACAGAATAGCCTGTGTTCTGAATCGGGCTGTGTCCTTAGGGTGGCAGCTAGGGTATGTTTGTAAGACAAGATCTGACAGTGTTACCCAGGCTGGCCTTGAACTCCTGGGCTCAAGCAGTCTTTTTGCTTCAGTTTCCTTGGTCACTGGGGCCATAGGTCTGGGCCACTTTACCTGGCCAGCTTGTTCTTTTAGCCCTGTGCTTTCTGTAAACTCTTAGTTGGATCAGGGAGCTTGGTGTATATCAGGATGAGGTTTCTGTTAAGCAAGAAGTCTTACCTCATGGTGTGTTCTCTAGGCTCTTGAAAGCGTGCGGCAGCCGACTGACTGAAAAGCTCCTCGAGGGTGCGCCAACAGAGGACACGTTGGTGCAGATGGAGAAGCTGGCTGGTGAGCCTGGGTGCTGCTGGGGTGAGGGCTTCCCTGAGGTATTTATGGAGCCACCTGGCTCCTGGTCTCCAGCAAGAGTTGGTTACACAGTGCGATGTGGCTCTAAGGAAGTCTGGGTGAGCCTTCCTAAAATCTGGCCCTTTGCTCTTTATGCTTTGTTATGCTTTTTTGTCTCATTTTCCTTGATGGTGTTTTAAAATAAGTTGCTTTTCAGATAGTAACAAAGTTCATGATTAGTGCTTCCTCAAGAGAAGTGACTGAAGATTTTCCTGCCGGTATCTTATGATGATAGCCAAGAACCTACCCTTGTTAACAGTCTCTTAATCTTTGTTTGGAACACATAAAGTGGTGTGTGAGCTGGAGCCAAGTTGTCCAACAAATGGAGAGCCTCCATTTTCCTTGCCTCTCCAGTTCATGGTCAGAATCTCTGTGCCTGAGTTTCAGAGCCCTTTGTGTCAGATTCACTTCCCAGGGATGTTGGTGCAGGAGAGCAGATTGTGGTGTGTGTTGGGCACAGTTTGTTGCTAACAGTGCATCTTGTATTTTAGTTTGCAAAGAATGGGCCTTCTAACCCTTTGGAGCTCCTTTCACGGTGATCCTTGCACACACTTGCAAGCTCTTCCCAAGCAGGAATGATCAGGAGTGAGGACTCAGCAAGAGCATAACATGCTCAGAAAATAGAACCTCATGTTCACTGTCGTGCACACATATCTCTTGTGGTCCCGGCACCATTCATTTTTGTGCCAGTCACAGACTTCGAGGCCAGCACAGGTGGTAGGACCAGTCTATTGAGGTGTCTTTGCACAGAGAAGTCAGGTTTCTGAATGCTCTCAGAGATATGCATACCCCTCTGTTTTTTCTTTTTCTTCTTCTTCTTTTTTTTTTTCAGAACCAGGGATTGAACTCAGGCCCTTACGCTTCCAGGGAAGTGCTTATTCTACTGAGCTATCTCCCCAGCCCCTGTATATCCTTCTTTTCTGGTCTTATTGTCACATGGAGGAGGAATACAGTTGTGTGTGAAGACTTACAGAGGCTCTAAAACAAACCTTTCTGTTTTTACCTGAGAAATGGGGGTGGTAGTGTTGACCTGAGAAAGTCACAGAACTAAGTGTGTAGAACCTTGGGAGAGCATCTAGTGGAGCACATACTGAGTAAACACGCAGTGCTGCATTCTCCTCAGTGTTACAGGCTTTCCCGCCAATGAGGAGACAACTTGTAGTTAGTCATCCTAAGGCATAATGTGACACCCAGGCCATGTAAATAGCCCTGGAGCCCTTTCTGCCTTCCCAGGGCTCCCAGGGGAGCAGCCACTAGGACATGCAGGAGAACCAGCGAGCAGTGGGTATAGCCATAAAATGCCTAGGGCTGCAGTGGTCATGGAACAAGTCTGTTCCATTTGGGGAGAGACATTCTGTAACTATCCTTATTATCTTTCCTGTAGATTTAGAAGAAGAATCAGAAAGCTGGGACAACTCTGAGGCTGAAGAAGAGGAAAAGGCCCCTGCATTGTCAGAGAGTACAGAAGGGAGGGAGCTGACCAAATGTCTGACGGATTCGTCCTTACTGTCAGACTGCGGAAGCTGGCAGCCCCGGAAACTATCAGTGTTCAAATCCCTTCGGCACATGAGACAGGTAAGCAGCAGAGGCTAGAGTCCCCCAATCAGAAACCAGGAGAAAAGCCCTGGCTTCTCTGACCAGCACACTGTCCTCTGGGCCTGACTTATTCCAAGGTAATGGCCAAGAACTTTTTTCGTTGGTGGCTGAAGGTACATGAGCATTTGGGGTATATTAGCTGTGTAAGCCCTGCTTTGCTTTGCTTTGCTTTTCCTTTCTTTTATTTTCTACTGAAGATTGAACCCAGGACCTTCCCACTGAATTATATTCCCAGCCCTTTTTAGAAAATGTCCCAGGGCTGGCCGGGGAGATGGCTCAGTAGAATAAGAGCTTGCTTGTCAAGTGCAAGGGCCTGAGTTCAATCCCTGGTTCTGCAAAAAAAAAAAAAAAAAAATATCCTCAGGCCGGGGGTATAGCTCAGTGGCACAGTCCCTGCCTGACAAGCACGAGATCCTGAATTTAGTTCCCCGTAACAAAAGTATTGTGTGGCTGGGTGAGGTGAAACATACTTGTGATCCTAACATTCTTGGGAGGCTGAGCAGGAGGATAGCTGTGAGATCCAGGGCAGCCTGAACTATGTGATGAGATCCTGTCTCAAAAAAGCAAACAAAAAATTACTCATTTTTTTATTAGTACATGTTTAGAGTAACACAACATATTGATTACCTTTATTTTTTATTTTGAGATGGGATCTTCCTGAGTTAGCCAAGCTGGGCCTGAATTTATGATCCTCTTGCCTCAGCTTCCCAGAGTCCTATGATTATAGCCCTGTACCACCATGCTTATTGGCTTTTATGTTCCCCTTTGAGTGACAACATAGGATCTGTGTTCAGACAAAGGCCTAAATAGGTAGCTTCTTATGGCCCTAATCTTGATAGTCTAGAAGAATCTCTTTATTGTTATTTTTAGACAGAGTCTCATTATGTTGTACAGGCTGACATCAATCCTCATGCCTCAAGTGCTGGGATTACAGGCATGCACCACCACACTTGACTTTCTAGAATGTTCTAAAGAGTTTGAATAGCACTGTTGGTTTTTGTGCATCCAAAACTGATTATAAAAAACTGAGAACAATTTGGATGTACAAACAGAGCAGTTGAGGTCTATGAAAACAGTGAAATGTCATTAAGTCAAAGAAAGGAAGCCAGGAGTGTGGCACAGGTGATGGGTGTGTGTGCAATGTGTACAACAGGCATTCTAACGTAGCCGAACAGCTGTGATGTGCAGATGAGAGGCCAGGATTGCTTGATTATGAGGACAAGTTGTTTTATAATTTTTCCATATTCATTTTTATAATGAATATCCAATTTCTATTTTGGAAAAATGGAACAGGTGGGGTCAGTGAGATAGGTCAGTGGAAGTGTCTGCTTAGGCAAGCTCAAGGATCAGTACCGCATGCCGTGCCGGCCCTGCCTCTGGGCATGCTGAACCCAAGATGAGCCTGGGCACGGGGCACACGCCTGTTACCCAAGTGCTGGGGAGTCTGAGCTACACAGTGAGACCCTGTACAAAATACATAAATTAAAAGAAAGAAAGAAAATTGAACAAGTAAGAATGATATAATGTCAGGTCTCTTCCTGGGATCCTGGATGAAGAAATGCTCCTTCCGTCTGCATTGTATCTTGGGCTGAAATGCCTTGAATGTTCACATGGTTGATGTTAGAAGGCATTTCAAGTTCCACCAGGGATCAGGATCCTTCGAGGTTGGTAAAAAGTGTGATTGTCATCTCTTTTTTAGTATAATTTTATTTCATAGTCATGTTTAGGTTCTTAGACGATATAAGACAATAGATTGTCCTTTTCTAAGATGTCAGTGTCCTGGGAATGAGTAAGAGGAAAGAGGTGCAGAGCAGTTAAGATCAGAGTAAAAGATCTGACAACTTATCTTGGTTACTCTTCTCTTGAGGCTGAGACAAAATACCTGAGTCCCAAAATTTGTTTATTTTTTTGCAGTACCATGGATTGAATTCATGGCCTTGCGCTTGCCAGGCAAGCACTTATTCTTCTGCGCTATCTTCCCAGCCCCTGACTCCCGAAATAGAGAAAAGGGTTATTTATTTAGCTCATAGTTTGTGAAGGTTTCACTCCATAATCAGCTGGCTCCAAAGCAGAGTGGTATATGGCAGAGGGCAGCAGTTCATGGTGACAGAAGATAGCAAAACAGCAAGAGCAAAAAGGGAGGAGCAGCCAAGAGCAAGCCACTTTCTCTCCCTCATGTTGTATGTAGGCTACCATAAACCCAGCATTAGACTATAAATAAAAAACCCTAGAAGCCCACCGCCCCATGTCTGCATGAGGTTTTGGGGGGACATGTGGACACAAAGCATAGCACACCTGAAAGTCCTGGTGTTGGTACCAAGGTCAAAAAATTTGCAGCTGAACAGGGCACACTAGGAGCAAGGCGCGGCAGTGGCTGGCTGTTGTGCTTCAGGGGAAGGCATACGCTGGACTGTGGGGTGCAGTGTGTGGTCTTTCTGGGTACTGACATGTCATGCTATCTACAGTTTACTTCAAATGGCTCAGTAAAGTACATGTCTGTGGAGAGAAGATAGGCCCAGGGAGATAGCTCAGCGGCATAGCGCCCACCTGGCAAGCACAAGGTCCCGAGTTCAACTCTCAAAAACAATAAAAGGTAACTTGGAAAAGATAATACCTTATTGCTTCATATTTTAAAAGTAAAATTTAGAAGGGGGAAACTCTTAAAGATGAAAGAGCTTTAGAATCTAGCCTTTAGATGCAGAGTTGGGGACTTCCTCATCCTGTCAACCTCAGGGAGGTCCCCCAGTTTCTGAGAAGTGGCTTTCTGTTTCCTGACCCCCTACTCCTTTTACATACGAAGTTTCCAAATGAAAGTAACTTCCTTCAGAAGAAAGTGAGAAATGACTTATGTTAATGTTCAGAAAGCCCTGTGTGTTATTTCAGGTCCTGGGGGTCCCATCGTTCCGCATGTTGGCGTGGCATGTTCTGATGGGGAACCAGGTGATCTGGAAAAGCAGAGATGTGGACCTGGTCCAGTCAGCATTTGAAGTTCTTAGGGTAAGAGTGCCTTTTTCTCACCTATTGTATGGGCCAACATATGGATGGACCTAGTGCCTGACTGTAGGCAAAGATGTCACAATGCACCTGACACTCAGTGCAGAGCCTGTGACCCAGCCGTGCTGGAGTCCCAAGACCAGTATTTTCTCATGTCTTATAAGCAGCAGTTTGCAGCTGTTTACAGAGGGAGGAGTTTGTTCCTGTGCCAACAGATAGCTGCCCTACTGCCCCTCACCATACTTTCAGTCCTCTTAAAATGTCATGGGTATGGGTCTGGCCCATGCCTTTTGCATGGTGTCCTTCTCAATGGGCAGGGCTGGGTGGTAGGCACAGTGCACAGGGGACTGGTGTTTTAAGTTCTGGAAGGCATGTGCCTGCCTGCTACCTACTAAGGTCTGTAAGTATAGAAAGGAATAGGACCCCATTTTACAAAGGTTATCAGCTCTTGGAGAGGGAGAGATAAAAATCCAAGAAGGTGAAATAACAACCAGTTCATACTGCGAAGCAAGAGACAGGAGTCAGAGGGACCAATGGCCAGAGGAGCAGTTGGGCCTTGTAGTGAAAGATGACCTTGAGGAGGGAGGCTTTGGCTGGGCTGCAGGGGGTGTGTGGGGTGGACTTCTTGCAGTGGCAGGTTCTGAGCCACCTGTCCTCTGCAGACCATGCTGCCTGTAGGCTGTGTCCGCATCATCCCATACAGCAGCCAGTATGAGGAGGCCTACCGGTGCAACTTCTTGGGGCTCAGCCCACACGTGCAGATCCCTGCCCACGTGCTATCCTCAGGTGCGTGCTGCCCACTGCAGGGCCTTTGAGAGCGTCCTACACCTCAGCCCAGAGCTGGGACTGGCTCTCAGTCCTGGATTCTAGGAAGCAGCCTGCTGTCCTTGAGGCAAGAGGACCCATGTATAGAGCCAATTTTCTTTTTTTTTTAAATTATTTATTTATGTGTGTGTGTGTGTGTGTGTGTGTGTGTGTGTGTGTGGCCAGCTCAGCCCACCAGGGGGCGGGGCTGGCTGGCATGTGGTGCTGGGGGATTGAACCACGGTCCCTGTGCTTTGCTAAGTTTGTTCTAAGTAGGTGCTTTAGACCACTGAGCCATCTCACCAGCCCAGAGCCAATTTTCTTAGTGGCTTTGGACCTCCACTTTCTGTCTTCAGAATGGATGGGGGTGGCTGGGAGGGGCTGTGGTTCTCAGAGGGTAGCCAGTCCTGGTCCTGCAGGCAGAGGGTCCAAGGAGGACAACAGGAATAGTTTGCTGGAGATCCTCTTCCTGGTGAGTCTGCCTCAGCCTTAGGAGGCTTGCTGGTCTTAGGGATAGAAACAGTGTGGTTCTAATGCAGAAGTATTGCTGGCTGCCTTTTCTTGGTGGCCTCCTGCATACTTTTGGTCCTTGCTGTCCTTACACGAGCCACCAGAGTATGCAGTTGGGACCTGCTGCATGGCGGCTGGCCTCCCTCATGGGCAAAGCCGCAGATGTGTTGGCCCTTTGACCTTGGCTTGAGCCAGTCTGGGTATAATCCTGGCCTTGTAGGCAGGTAGTCACTCCAGTAGTCACTCCAGAACTGCATGCTGCAGGAGAGTTGGCAGAGAACAGCTACCACAGCTCCGTATTGGTCTTCAGTGCCAGGCTGGGTCCTGAGACCCACAGGGCAGGGCCTGTAATAGTAGTATTACAGAGTTCCATAGATGGTCTTGGAATTTCTATCATCACTAGCTGTATGACCTTGGGCAAATTACTGAACTTCTCAGAGTCTGTTTCACAATTATAAAATGGGGTGACAAGATCACCCTTAGTGTGAAGTGATAAGTGTATGATAATTGTATATCATTCTAATTATAAACATTACTAGTTTACCTGAGGCAGAAGCTGCCCACCAGCTCTGTTTTCATGTGGCAAGAGTTTTCAGCCTGAGAGCATTTCTTAAAGGAGACCTCTTGCTGGTGATGGCTTCCAGCTGATGTGCAGTAATGTGGTATTGCAGGATGGTCTGGGCAGTTAGGACTGAAGCAAAGATGTATTTTGCCTTGCCACAGAGTTTGCAGTTGTCGTGGAGGTCCACACAGCTGTGCGCTCCCCCCTCCATGCAGTCGGGTGCGAGGATGACCAGTCTCTCAGCAAATACGAGTTTACGGTGACCAGTGGGAGCCCAGTAGCTGCGGACCGAGGTGAGTGCCACTGCTGGGACTGTCTTCTATCAGAGCAGACAGGGCTTGCCCCTCAGTCCAGCGCTGAAGCCTCTCCACCTCTGCTTTATCCCCAGTTGGCCCCACCATCCTGAATAAGATTGAAGCAGCCTTGACCAACCAGAACCTGTCTGTGGACGTGGTGGACCAGTGCCTCGTCTGCCTCAAGGAGGAGTGGATGAAGTAAGCCCTGGCTGAGACTGTCCAAGATTCCTGCCCATGGGGGATGGAGTTGCCTGTGACAGCAGATGTGCTGAGGAAAAGCAAGCATCAGTTCTAAAAAGGACCAGACTTGGCTGTGGGGAGCTAGTGAGAGTAGTGGTTTTGAGTGGGGTTCACACTCACCCTCCCTGCCATTTAACAACCTTGGGGGCCCAAGTGCCAGTGTCTTCTCCCGCTTTCATCCTCTGTAAGGTAAGGGTCAGCATCTGTCTCCAGCAGCTGTTGAGAGCAAGAAGAATCCCAGCATGCAGAGGAGGTTCTTAAAGTTTTTACTTTACTGCTTAGTTAACTTTTAAAATCTTAAGTGAGATAATATAGGTTGCCTTTTTTGTTTTGTTTCTTTGCCTTCTTTTGGGTGGACCTCAGGGTTTTCTGCATGCTGGGATAGTGCTCTGCCGTCAACTCATATCTCCTGCATGTTTTTTCTTTGCCCTAAGCAGTTTACTTTTTTTTCTCTTGTAATTTTTTAAATCAAATTTTATTAGTCAGATGCTCTGTAACCTGCTTTTTACCTGAATTTAAGGACAGGTCTGGCCCATGACCTCCTCCCCGCTTTTTGATGTGGGTCTCACTGTGTCCTCTAAGTGTTGAGATTCCCAGCGGGGCCTGCAGAGCTCCTACTTGTCTCAAAACCATTTAGGCCCTATGAGCTCTGGTGCTTTGGTTCTCAGCTGAATGTGTTTTTTTGGTTTTCTACAGCAAAGTGAAAGTCCTCTTTAAATTCACCAAGGTGGACAGTCGGCCCAAGGAGGACACGCAGAAGCTCTTGAGCGTCCTCGGTGCATCCGAGGAGGACAATGTCAAGCTGTTGAAATTCTGGATGACAGGCCTAAGCAAGACCTACAAGTCACACCTCATGTCCACAGTCCGCAGCCCCGTTGCCTCTGAGTCTCGTAACTGACCCCATCTGATCTTGTCTCCGTGTGCACTTCTGGGCAAAGTGTGGCAGTGTACTCGCCATCTTCCAGTTCCATGAGACAAGGGACCACTGCTGGGTCTCTGGACTGCAGGTGGACAGCTGGGTCCTGGTATGGGACGGAAATTGGTGGATTGGGCTCTGCCCTGTGGGGCAAAGGGCCTGTGTAGTTCTTAGCACATTGCATAGCTGTCAGCCTCCTTCCTGAGGAAGGCTGTGGAGACCGTGGACAACTCTGTGACAAGAGACTCAGGAGCATGTGGCTTTTGTGCCTCAGGAATGCCATCCCAGAATTAACTGGAGGACTCAGGTGTTTGGGCTGCACTAACCTGTCCTCTTGGGGATCAGCCTCTGAACATTTTCATTTTGAAATGGAGCAAGTTTCCTGGGCTTTATGTTTAAATATATGTTTTACTGTGTTTGTAAATATTGAGGACATACTCCATCCAGTCCATTTTGGTCATCTGCTTTTAGGTTAGGGCCCTGAAAAGGCTTTGGGAGGTCAAGTGGCCGTTCTCATCACTGGGTCCTCCGAGGCAGCATGGCTATCCTGTGGGTGCATTCCCCTCGTGCTGCCGTGGAGTTAACCTGTGGCTCTACCCAAAGATGTACCTTTGCTGAGGCAGCTGCGGACCCGATTTGAGCAGCAGCACATTGTAGATGGTGAAACCCACTGCTGCTTCGTGCTGAGTCACTTTCGCCTGTATTGTGGTGTTCAGCGTTTACATGTGGCGGCAGATGACATCATCCTGTTGTACAGTTTGGACGGAATCATGGCTTAGAAGGCTTTTTGGCAGTTTTTCCAGTTTGTTTAGGTTTTTTTGTGTTCATTTAATTTATATTTAACACAGAGACTTAAGTTGTATTATAACTAAGTCTTTGTATAATACAAATGAATTGAAACTTAATAAATCTATTTTTGTAACCTGTTTGCTACATGGTTTTATACCTCATATTTACTTGTGCTCAGTTACAGAATATATACTTGTGGATTATTTACCAATGGAGATATGTGGAGAAGTATGTTAGGTGGGTTTGTCACCTGAGCTTCAGAGTATACTTTGGCAAACTCAGATGGCTACAGTGTCACTAGGCAATCCCATGTGGGGCCCAGGGTTTACCGAAACACTGTCACGTGGTGTGTGACTGCTATGGCTAAAATGATAGCAGTTCTCAGTGGTGTGACCACTTAAGCTGCTGTGGTGAGCAGGAAAGAAGGGATATGAACTCAGTAGTCTAAGCAGGTTTATTGCTGAATTTGAGGGGCCTCTCTGGCATCTCTTATAGGATAAGAGGTTTTTGGGGGTTTTTTTGGTAGCATTTTTGGCAGGCTCTTAAAGAGGTGGGTCAGAGAAATGCCAAGATTGCGGCTTGCTGATGTGTCCCCTATAACCTGCTGACAAGGGAGACTGCTTGTGACCTGCCAGTGTGTCCTCTGTGACCTGTGCTTAAAATGGAACCTGTGTTTAAAATGCTAGGCTCATTGGAACTGGTGGTGTGCCTGTCTGGGCTCTGTCAGTAGTGATGTTGGATGGGCTTTTCAAGGTTAGTCTGGAATTGACGGTAAAGGTCACTCATGGAGCAGCCACAGTGGTGTGCCAGCATTTTTATCCAGCTTGAGGAAATGGTTCAGTCCTATAGATGCTGGAAGGTATACCCATCCAAGAGGAAGGTTTCAGGAAGTACACATACATCTTTGAAACTGAAAGGTCTGCGTTGGTCATCTGATTGTGGTGGGAAGGATTTCAGCCTGTAGGAGCCAGGGGTCAGTGAAGGAAAGACGACTGTCCAGTCTCCTCACTTGGGTGAGGAGATACACTCTTTTTCCAGTGTATGGCATTCCCTGAGTATGCCCTCCTAGTGTCCAAATCTAGTTGTCTGCCCGTCTTGTGGCCCAATCTACTTGGCAAGTGAGTCCCATGTAAGTTAGATCTGCATCCATATCACAGGAATTGTATAGCCTGCACTCCCAATGCATAATAATAAAACTTAGAGCAGGGTAGTAAGGGCTAGTGTTTCAGTCAGCTATGGGGCTTCTTCCTGAAAATACTGTACTTCCTAGAGGTCAGCTCAGGGCAGCCATGAGAGTGTGGACAAAGAGAGTCAGAGCTGAACTTACAAGTGACCCCACACCTACTAGACTGCTGCCTTGTGATGGGGTCTGGTTTTGTGATTTGGAGCCTTTCTGTGGAGTGGAAGAGACAGCCCAGGTCTTGATCAAGGGCTTTCTGACCCTTTGTCACCTAGCTATCCTAGCAAGTCTGGAACAGATACTAGGGTTGTGCAGGGTATCGGACAATTACTGCTGTGGTTTGAGTATGTTTTGTTTTCCAATCAGATTTTATTGGTAATTTTATTATTTATTTATTTATTTATTTATTTATTTATTTATTTATTGTATTTTAGGGAAGGGTCTACAGGGTGTTCAGGGTCTCACAACTAGATTGTACTCATAGTGACTGCCTGTTTACAGCCTCCCAAGAGCTGGGATTACACCCAGACTCAATTGCTGTCTCAGCATGCCCTGGGGGTGGGGGTGGCACTGGCAGGCTCCTATTTGCAGGCGCTTTAATCAGCTGAGCTATTTGGCTGGCCCCATTTTATTATTTGTATCTGTACATGATAAAATTTTTCCCCCATTTCCCTACCTCTCCTTCAACCCTTTTTCCCTTCTCCACTTACAAAAGCTTTTCATGTTTTCCTTCTCTCTTATACTTTTCTCTTCTGCCCCCCTCACCTCTCCTCACCCCCTGCTTTGTTGACCTCATTTGAACATATTCATCCTGTTTCACCATACCTATTAAACATTTTAGTCCTTATTTACACTTTCTTACACCAGAGAAAATGCAGTATTTACACATGTGTCTTATTTACACCTTGAGTATGGACTCCAGGTGCATCTATTTTCCTAGAAATGCCTTAAGCATACTCTTTATGGCTAAGTAGGACTCCATTGTAAAAAAACAACAAACAAACCCCACATCTTCTATATACAGTTACCAGTTGATGGTCACTTGGGTTGCTTCCAAGATTTGGCTATTACAAACTGTGTCTTCAAAACAAAAAAACAAAACAAAAAAAAACCCTGTCTTTATAAACATAGGTGTGCATATATTGTTGTGATATGATGCTTTTAATTCGTTTGGGAAGATGGCGAGGAGGGGAATGGCTGGGTCACATACAACCTCTAGTTCTAGTGTTTTGAGGAAACTTCTCACTGATTGCCACAGTGGTTATATCAGTCTATACTCCCACAGTGGAGAAGGGATCCTTTTGCTCCACATTCCCACCAGCATTTGTTATTAGTTGATTTCTTTTTTTTTTTTTTTTTGTTCCCCGAATGCCTTCAGGGCACTTTTCACCAGCTGGATAGGTGTGAGGTTCGAACTCCAGCAACCTGAGGCTGACAGCTTTGTGGAAGCAGCCACTTAAAGGCCTGAGCTAGGGCCAGGCCCCCATTAGTTGATTTCTTGATAATAACAATTCTTTCCAAGGTGAGATGGAATCCCAGTGGTGTTTTAATTTGCATCTCTCAGATGACCAGTGATTTTCAACATTTTTCATATGTTTATCTGCCATTTGTAGTTCTTCATCTGAGAAGTGTGGACTTATCTCAGATTCCCATTTTTGGAAAGAGTCTTTAAATTTTGTGGGAGTTTGTCTTCCTGATTTTAGAGTGAAAGCTTTCAGTTTTTGACCATTTACTATGATGTTGGCTGATTGAGGTAAAGACCATCTAATTTTTTAAAATGTATTTAGTACAGGTTCTACAGGGTCTCACTACACAGATTGGACTCATAGTGATCCTCCTGTTTTCAGCCTCCTGAGCGCTGGTATTAAAGGCATGTCCCACCATGCCCAGTCTCAATTGCTGTCTCAGTCTGCCCCAGAGGTGGGGCTGGCACACATGCCACTGTCTGACAGTGCACCCCTGGGTTTTGGGGCCAGTAAGACATGTGTTACTGGGGATCAAACTTGAGTCCTTGAGCTTGACTGCCAAGCTATTTCCCCAGCCCCCTTTTCATTCCTAATCGCATAGATTGAGTCTTTTCTTTCCTTTTTTTGTATAAGGTTGGCTGAGGGTTTGCTGATTTCATTTAATCTTTCAGAGAACCAACTCTCTAATTCATAGATTCTTTGTACTGTTTTCTTCATCTTCATTGTATTAATTTCTTCTCTGACTTTATAATTTCCTCCCTCAAATGAGGTTGGGCTTCACTTGCTGGTAGAAGCTTGTGGTTTGATATTTATTTGAAGGGCTGGGGCGATGGCTCAGTGGAGTAAGTGCTTCCCTGGCAAGCACAAGGCCCGAGTTTGATTCCCTGTTCCACCAAAAAAAAAAAATTATTTGAGCTTGCTCTGTTTTCCTAATATGGATATTCACGGCTATAAATTTCCCTGGTAGGACTGCTTTCATTATGTTCTATAAGTTCTGGTATCTTGTATTGATATTATCATTTAGTTGTTGAAACTGTCTTATTTTTTCTTTAATTTCATCTGTGACCTATTGGTTGTTCAGGAGTGTTCATTTGATTTATACGTGTTTATGTAGTTTTTATCTTTTCTTTTGCCATTGATTTCCAGTTTCATTGCACTATCGTCTGGTAATACAGTCCCTTTTCATTTACTTAGCATGTTTTGTGAGCAAAAGTATGTGGACTATTTTGGAGAATGTCCCATGTGCAGCTAAGAAGAATGTATATTCTGATGTTGTGGGGTGGAACACTCTGTAGCATCTACTGTATGTATTTAAGAGTTTGATTTAGTTCTAGTATTTGGTGTTCATTATTTCCTCAGTGTTTTTTTGTTTTGTTTTGTCATGGAAGTATTTTATTTTTCCATCAACTTTGAAAGATAGTTTTACAGGCTACATTAATCTGGATTGGAGGGTGTTTTAGTACTTTAAATACTTCAAGCTCTCCATAAGTTGAGGGTTTGTGTTGAGAAGTCAGCTGTGATTCTGATGGTCTTTCCCTAAAGGTGATTTCTTTTTTCTAGTAGCTTTTAATATTCAGTCAATTTCTGGTGCCAAAAACAATGTAGTTCTTGTGTTCATTTTCTGAAATCTTGACTATTATTATCTCCTGCTCTTTTCATTGACTCCATTCGATCTTATGTTATTCTTCCTTACATCATGTAACAGCTGCTGGATTGATTTCTAGTGGTCCCTTGGTGTTTCTTGTTTTGTTTTGTTTTTTAAAAGAAATCTTTCTTTTGCTGATTGCAAGCCTGTCTTCTAACCTGAGGTTATACTCTTCAGGTTTATTCTGCTTTGGGTACTTTCAATAGAATTTTTAATCTCCTAGATAACTGCTTGAATGTGTTGTATGAATTTCCTTCCTATGTTAAGCTTTCATGATTTCCATCATTTTCCTAAACTCTTCTGTTTTCTTTATCTGTATATGCTCTAGATTCACTAGTCATGTCTTTCACTACAGTTATCATCTGTAGTTGTCTGAGAAATTATTTATTTGATTAATTTGCCTTGTTACCAGAGAGGCCAGACGGATGGCTTTTGGATTGTCCCACCTTGTTACCTCTTGGGTTTGCCTTTGCTGAACTGGATGTCTGGGTGGTATCTTGTTTAAGTGACATCTCATTTTCTTTCTTTTTCCTTTTTTTTTAGTTCCTGGCGTGGTGCTTGTAAATGACCTACAGTGAGTAGCTTTATTGATAATATTTAGAACCCTTAGGAAATGACTAGTTCTCAGGGATGTCTTCCTGGTGTAGCTGCATTCTGGGTTTTGAGTCTGATGGAAAATCAGATCTCTTCAGTTTATTGGACATGAGATGTTGCTACCTGTTTTTTTTTTTTTTTTTTTTTTTTTCTAGATTTAGTATACCATTTATTTTTGAAGGGCATGGTATGTTGCCATAAGGAAAAATTATAAAGAATAGGATTCTCAGCCAGGCATTTCTAGTTCCTTATTGTTAATTTGGGATTTATTACCTAATTTCTTAGGAGAAAATACTGAAAAGGATGTTTGTTAGATTTAGCAAAGAAAGGACATTCAGTTAAATTTGAATTTTAGGTACAAAACTGTTTTTAGAATAAGTATACATGATACATCCCCATACCAAAAATTACTTATTGTTCACCTGAATTCAAATTTAGTTGGGCATTCTCTAGTATTTTTTAAAAAATTTTTTTAAATAGTAAAAATTTTTTTCCATAATTTTATTGAGAAATAAATAGCAATAAGACAGTTTCAAATCAAATTGGTAGAACAGTTCCAATAATTAACACATTGCATACTGCCTTCCTAGTGGTTATTTGTTGTACAAGATGCAGACATGATATCCTATTTACAAACGCTATTAGAACAAATCCTCTATTCCTTAAATTAAGAGAATATAGCTATATATCTATCCTAACCGTTTTGAATACACAGATACAAAATGGTCATTCATCTGTATCCCCTTTTTTTGTTTAGTTCTGTTATTTAAAGATTATAGGGGCTGGAGAGATGGCTCAGTGGTCTAAAGCACCTACTTGAAACAAGCTTGGCAAAGCACAGGGACCCGGGTTCGATCCCCAGCACCACATGCCAGCCAGGCCCGCCCCCTGGTGGGCTGAGCTGGCCACACACACAATAAATAAATGTAATAAATAAAAATAAATATTAAAAAAAAAAAAGATTATAGGTGTGTGAACTCAGCAGAATATTCCAAAATAGTCCAGTTGCAAAAACAAACAAACAAACAAAATAGTCCAGTAGTCCATAATAGTACTGGGTCTTCCGCTTCACTAGCAGTGTCAGAAATTGTTGACCTGAGTCCCCTACAGCTCAACATAACAGCATGGCTTTACTTCTTATACTTTTTTTTATACCTTTCTGCTGGATGGTTAAGACCAAGATAAAGCAAGACCTATGTAACAAGAGTTGTAGCTTTTGGATCTGATAAGGTCAATCAAATCCCCTCAGGATTTATCCTGAGACCCTGTACCTCAGATTGTAGATCCTTTGTCAGTGTCAGTCATGTGGATGAGTCACGGCCATTGCTTGGCCAATTTGTTGCTGCCTGTTTGAATCAGCCCCTAGTTCTTTGGCACTGAAAAGTGTTTTCACAGTATTTTCTATGATCCTTTAGGCACTCTCAGGCTTAGTCTAGCAGGTCAAACAGCTGGGTAGAACAGTTATATCACATTGGCTAAGGTACAGACAGCAGTACCAATAGCATCAAGCAGCCTAGAAACTGGTTACTTGAGGTAACCATTTATTTTACATCTTTAAATGTATGAAGTAGATTTTTGGTTATATAACAAAACCTAAAACAAACCAGAAAACTGTATACCATAAATAAAACTACAATGTATCAGTTTTATTCTTAGGGGAGAAAATTTAAAAGGAGTGAGGGGAAAAATAGGGAAGTACAAGGAGAGGAAGAGATTAAAAGCAAGGATGGAGGACAAAGGATCACAAAAACTTTGGCAAACTTTCAGAAGACCAGAGGGAAAGAGATAAGTAAATAAAAGGAACAGAACAAAAACCATAAAAAGACCGACTAGAAACCACTTTCACATTCATAAAAACAAGCTCAATCCCCTCCACCAAACCAAAAAACCAAAAGAAGTAAAAAATAATTCACTCCAAGGTGTGTCTGATGTCACTGATAAGGTGTGGTTGCTGGCCCCACCCAGGGCGTGCTGAGACAGCAATTGAGACTGGGCCTGATGTCTGCACCTGTAATCCCAGCACTTGGGAGGTTGTAAACAGGCGGATCACTACGAGTCTGATGTAGCAGTGAGACCCTGAACACCCTGTAGACTCTTCCCTAAAATACAAAAATAATAAAGTGGAGACAGTCCAGGTCTGTGTTGATTTATCCCAGCAAGCCAGCAGTTGTTTTAAGTGGGGGTAGTGGATCATCTCAGTGAGCCTGTACCTTTTTCCCCCCAAAGTTCAGGCTGGTTTCTGGCTTAAGCCTTGAACTCTGCTGGGAGCTGGTGGATGGAGCCAGCAGTTGTCTGCAGTTGTTCCGAGCTCAATGGGCCTCTCTCCAAGATGGCTCCCAGCCAGTCACCCTCCTGCTCAACAGTTGAAGGTGCGCCACTCACCAGCTTCCCTGGTTGCATTGCTCTGCTGTGTCTCTGTGGAGGCCTCTAGTGCAGTCAGCAGTCAGTCCACCTGTGTGCAGGTTTGAACTACTGCTCCCATGGGGTGGATTCCCAGTCTTAGGGAGAAGGCCCTGTCTACCACCTCTTCTTCCTTTGAAGTTTCCCTTTTCGCTCTCCCCGTGGACTTCAGATCTTTCCTGGATTCAGGGTCCCATTTCCCACTTTTTCTTGAGTTCTTACATTCCAGTGTCTGGACACCAAATCTCAAAGAGGCTCTTTCTGTGCTGCTTACCACTTCCCCATCTTCCCAGAAATCCCTTTGCAGTATTTAAAACCAGGCCCTGGGCTAGGTGTTTTTGTGGTCCCCGCTTGGGTATTTGATGCAGTTTTCTCTAGAGATGGGAGGCACATGCTTACACATATTTACACAGCAGTCCCCATGGAATCTCCAAGAGGTACACACATCACTCCTGCGTTTGTCCTCACTGCCTGATGTTCTGCAAGACAAGCCCAGGCTCTCGGGATCCAGCTTGGGGATCCTGAGCATCTCCTGCGGTCTCCAACTTCCAGGTCCACAAGTGGGTCAGTGCCTTCCTCCCCTTCCAGGCCTCGCAGTGACCTTTAGCTGGTCACAAGAAGGTGCTTGCTGAGGAGCTCTTATTTCCACTGAGAGAATAGAGGCTCCATTTAGCCAAACAAATCCTTGATCAAGAATCTGGAACAAAGAGCAAATCTGCTTACAGTAAATCAGAAACCTCCAAGCCACATGGGACATTATGTGGGAGTGGGAGTCCAGCTGAGACCCCCAGACCCTTCTCTAATCCTGTCCAGTTGTTCCCTCGGGACCACACAGGTGTGTCCTGAGACACCTGGGAATTCCACACATCTGGAGCCAGGGAAGCCAGATATGTCTGAAAATGGAGGACTTGCTTTTCATGGCCAAAGTGGTATGGGAGGCAGGCACAGGCCTGGAGGTGGGACAGGGGTGGGGCCTGTTGGTGGTGGGCCGGAAGCGGTAGCCCAAAGCACGTGGTTCACGTGGGCGTTGAGGGCGTGGCCAGGCACGTGGTGGGCGGGGCAGGTACAAGGCAGGGTGCGCAGGCTCAATTTGTACCCTGAAGGGCTGGCTTTCTGTGGCAAAACGATGAGGCGGTTGAGCTGGCGGATGGTGGCCTCTGCGGTCGTGGGCCTCACAGTGGCCCTTGAGGCAGTGCCCTGGCTCCTGGCCTGGCTGCAGGTCGGGCGGCAGCGGCGGCCTCGGCGTG
>NW_004524698.1:8100972-8117243 GCF_000260255.1 Octodon degus
TGCTGCACCAGCGCGGGGTGCGTGTGCGCGTCATCACCGACTGCGACTACATGGCCCTCAACGGCTCGCAGATCGGCCTGCTGCGCAAGGCAGGTGAGTGGTCTGCGGCCGGTGCGGGCTCCTCCTCCCGTAACCATTTGCCTTCTGGTGAGGTCTGTGTGCTGAAGACGCAGTGGAGACCTTGGGCAGGTCCGGGTGGGGAGGTCCTCTGAGTCATGAATATCCAACTGAGAAAAGTTTGGAAGGCGTGAGAATGGAGGGAGTGGGTGGCCGGGATCGCAGCCCAGGGGCCAGGACCTTAACAACCCAGTGAGGCTCTGGGAGGCCCAGGAGGCAAGCACACATGCAGTCACTCACAGCTGAATGTCACACAGGAATCGCTAGAGGCCCTCTGCGGCTCCAGGTGGGAAGTGGTGGTCGTGGTGAATGTGTGGGAACCCAGTGTCGTGGGGGCAGAGTGACCCGCGGAGTTGAGGGGCAGAAGATGGGGCAGGACCAGCGGGATCTCCAAAAAGTTTCGAGTTCAGATATGTTTTGAAGGTCGAGCTGACAGGATTTGCTGGTGGGTTGGCCCCAGAGTTGAAGGAAAGGTGTTGTTGGATAGAATCTCCAGTGATAAGGAAGTCACCACTTTGCAAGGTACAAGTGGGAGAGATGACATGGGTTGTTGCTTTGTAAGTTAAATTTGAATTTCACATGCAGTAATATGTAGTATGTGTTGTAAATAGGGACCTTCCAGACATGCTTTGTCTAGCTCAAATTAACTTGGACATTCCTTTTTTTTTTTTTTTTTTTGTAAAATCAAATTCCATAAAAGCATAAATTCCGTAAATTTTCTTATGTCCATTTCTGGTGGTCTCTGTTGGTGGGCAGGTGAGGCTGGCCTGAGGTGGCATCCCGGAGATAGGGCCTCTGCCCTTGGGACTGATGTTTAGGGGAAGAGGTGGTCGAATGCAGGAGAGCTCTTCAGCTTCTGCTTCTGAATGCCAGTGCCACCCTTGGACATTTTGGTAGTTAGCCATGTGATGTGAGGCTCTGCCCCCTCATCTCTGCCTAGACCTTTCTTTCCTTCCTTTTCCTAAAATGGCCATGGGAAGTTCAGAGTGGAAAGGCAAGGAGATGCTGCCACACTCTGCTAGGCATACATGGCTTGGAGTGTGCCATCAAGTAACGTCCTGGTTGGTTTAAACCCCAGTCCTGCGTGGAGCTGGCTTGAGATGGGCTGATGTGTGGAATAATGTCTAGGGTGGTATTGCCCAGGGTCCCTCTGTCCATCCCATGAGGACCACCTGCATCTCTGTGGCTGGCTAGTGTTGTGGCATGTGCCATCCTGCTGACCAGAAACATTAGCAGCATCAGATACTCCTGAGAATGAGTGCATGCCATACATGGCAGGCTAGTGAAAACTGCCTTGGCCCCACAGGTATTCAGGTGCGGCATGACCAGGATCTTGGCTACATGCACCACAAGTTTGCCATTGTGGACAAGAAGGTGCTTATCACTGGCTCCCTCAACTGGACCACGCAGGCCATCCAGAACAACAGAGAGAATGTGCTGATCATGGAGGACTCGGAGTATGTGCGGCTGTTCCTGGAGGAGTTTGAGCGCATCTGGGAAGAGTTCAATCCTGCAAAGTACAGCTTCTTCCCGCAGAAGAAACAAATCTGCTGAAGCTGCCCTTCTCTGCCTTCAGAGCCTCAGAAGCACAGCCTCCAGTGACACCAGCCACCCTCAGAGAATAGTTCTGGGGACTGCATGGGGCTCCTGGGGGTGGCTGAGCTGTGGAGAGGCCAGGGTGCTATAAAGCCTGTGAGCTGGGTTGCAGTGGTGCACACCTGTAATCCCAGCTACTCAGGAAGCTAAAGCAGAGGACTCAAAAGTTTGAGGCCAGCCTCAGCAGCTCAGCAAGACCCTCGGAAGGGCTGGAGGCTCAATGTGCAGTGCACCTAGCATGCATGGGCCCCTGAATTCCAGCAAGGGGAAAAAAAGTAATGTTGTACACTTAGAAGTGACCTCACTTCTAACACCTGGACATGGTAGACTCCTTTTTTGGCTCATGTAATGGATGAGTTCCCTGATCACGTGAGAAGCACGTTCAAGGTGAGGCAAGTCCCTTCTAGCTCTGGCATCCTTCACAGGTAGTTAGGGGAACAGGTATCTTTCATGTATTTGAGTTTAAAGTTTTTTTTATAATGTGTATGCTATATACAGGTAACTCAAATGACTTCTGAAGCTACAGTCTTGGTGACTGTCCAGTCTTAGCAAATGGGAGTGTTTTTCCTTTCCAATGTTAATTGTGACTTAATAGTTGGGCGTGAAACCTGAATTTCAGTTTTTGAAAAATGAGTATATCCAGAAGTGGTTACCTTGTGTTCTTTCCCAAACCTCCGAGTGTGTATTCTGGAAGGATGGAGTGAAATCACATAGTATGATACAGTGGTGGGACCCTGGGTTTCTGGCATGTTGGAATAAATATGTTCGTTCTAGACTATGAATGTTGTGTGTTGACTTTGTGTACTGCATTCAAACAGTGGCTGCTCTTTGTTAAAACTTTTCTGGTAGGGATATACAGCTAGTTACACTCTTAAAATGCGTTACTTGTATCCCAGCTGAATTGAGTACTTTTAAAATATCCCAGCTTCTTGTGGTAATCTAGATCTATAAGGCAGAAGCACAATTTCCAGTCATTTTCTCTCTCACCTGCCTGAGTTGGGGTGTTCATGTGTGGGGGGAATTTACATCCTTGTTGAAAACTAGAGGGCCTAGTTCTGTGTCTATCCTAATGCCAGTACCATACTGTCTTAAGCTTTGTAGTGAACCTGGTAGCATGCGTCTTTGTTCTTTTTTTTCAAACAGTGAATGGTATGTTCTCGGTCCCTTGTGCTTCTATATTGAGACTGACTAATCAATTAAAAACATTATGTGGGGGCTGGTGAGATGGCTCAGTGGTCTAAAGCACCTACTTAGAACAAGCTTAACAAAGCACAGCGACTGCGGTTCGATCCCCCAGCACCACATGCCGGCCTGCCCCGCCCCCTGGTGGGCTGAGCTGGCCACACACACACACACACACACATAAATAAATAAATGTTTAAAAAAAAAAAAAACATTATGTGGTACAGGGTCTCGCTACAGTTCAGACTCATAGTAATCTTCCTGTCTCAGACTCCCCAGCACTGGAATTGCAGGTGTGCACCACCACACCCAGTTTTGGGGCCAGCATGGCATGTGGTACCAGGGATTGACTGGTCCTTGTGCTTGCCAGGCAGGCACTTAGACTGCTGAGCCATCTCCCCAGCTCCTGATCAGTTTTTTTTTTTGTTTGTTTGTTTTTTTTTGTTTTGTTTTTGTCATTTTAACATGGGGTCTTGATACACAGTTCAGGCTGGCCTTGGGCTCACTTTGTAGTACATGGTGGTTTTGAACTCCCAATAATCCTTCTGCCTCAACCTCCTGAGTTCGGGGAGGGTTACAGGAATGTGCCACCATCCCTGGCTCGACTGACCAGTTTCTAAAAGGGAAAAGGCAGCTGGGATTGTGAGAATAATGCTGTTTTAAGCCTTCTAATCCATTTAACACATGAGATGTCTTCCCATTTAAATCTTTAGGCTGGGTGTGGTGACACTGGCTTGTAACCCCAGCACTTGGGAGGCTGAAACTGGAGGATCACCACAGATTTGAGGTCACGCTGGGCTACACAGCAAGTCCAAGGCCAGCCTGAACTACATATAGCAAGATCCTGTCTCAAAAGACCCAACCCAAACCAAACCCTTTTAATTTCCAATGTTTGCAGTATACAAATCTTTAATTTTTTTTTAATATTATAAAGTTGCTCAATTTCAGCTTCACATTGTTCATGACTAGTGTGTAGAAATAACAGATGTTTATTAGCATATGCTTGCAATACAGATTTACATTCAGTTTGGGTAACTGGTACATATATACATCACATCTTATTTTTATTGTCCCTTTCCCTCCCCTGCCCTGTCAACTGATTTTTTTGGTACTGGGGATTGAACTCAGGACCTTGCGCTTGCCAGGCAGAAACTTACACCTCTGAGCCATTTCCCTGGCTCTCACAACTAATTTTTAAATACTATGTTGTGTTCTGCAAACCTGCTGAACTTGTTTCATTGGACTCCTTATAATTTCCCATATACAGGATTTCATTTCCCAGAAGTTTTACTTCTTTTCATTCTGTTCGGGATCCTTTTAGTATCATTCTGTTGCCTAACTACTCTGGCTGTACTCTTCCATTCAGTGTAGAACTAAAAATCAGAACTAAAATATCCTGATGTCCTGATTTTTAGAGGAAGCATCAGTTTTCATGACATGAGCTAGGGGCTTTCACAAATAGTTCTCAGCATGCTGAGGAAGTTCAGTTCTATTCTTCGTTGTTTTAGTGTTTTTTTTTTTTTTTTTTAAAGCTAGTTTGCAAGTGCCAGCTGATTTTAAATTGCACCTACGTAGCTTAAAAAAAAAAAAAAAAAAGCCTGTGGCCACTTGGGAGGCAGAGGCAAGTGGATGGCAAGTTTGAGTACAGACTGCAACACAGACCCTATCTGAAAATTAAAAGGGCTGGAATGTAGCTCAGTGCTCCCTGGGTTCAATCCCCAGAAACATGTAACATGCACACACACAAACTACACAACACTGTTAACCAAGCCAGTCCAAAAACTGTTGTGTATATTTGACAATTTTTAAATGGATAAAACATTATTGAAAGATCTAGAACACACTAAAAATATTTATGTCTGTATTTTTCATTTTGATTTTTTTTTTTTTTTTTTTTTTTTGTATTTTAGGGAAAGGTCTACAGGGTGTTCAGGGTCTCACTGCTAGGTCAGACTCATAGTGATCTGCCTGTTTACAGCCTCCCAAGAGCTGGGATCACAGGTGTAGGCCAACATGCCCAGTCGCAATTGCTGTCTCAGCACGCCCCAGGGGCGGGGCCAGCACAGCAGACCCAGGGATTGAACCCCTAGCCCCTGCTTACAGGTGCTTTAATATGCTGAGCTATTTGGCCGACCCATTTTGATGAGTTTAACTCCTTAAACTGACTTCTAATTAGTAGAAATTCTTCTGTAATTTTTGACTAAAATTTGGATCCTCAGTCATTTTCACACTTTATTGTAAAGACTATGACAATACTGAAAGAAATTGTTTCAAATTTATCCAACCAAAAGATTTTTTAAAATGAAACTGAACAGAAATACCAGAGTACATCATTCTAAAGGAAGATTTAAGTTTAGGGCAGTAGTTATACGTGGTCTGGGTCAAATGCATTTCTCTTTTAAACAAAACAGATAATCCATTAAACTGGTGTGGTGGGGCAAGCCTTTAATCCCAGCACTTGGGTGGCCAAGGCAGGAAGATCACTGGCAAGTTTGAGGGCAGCCTGGACTGTATAGTGAGACCTTGTCTCAGTTAAAACCAACCAACCAACCAATCACTAAGTGGAGCAGAATAGTCATAGTACCTTCATTAATAAAGGCATCTCATCTACATTTTTTTAAATTGTTGTTAGCCTCCAAAGACTTTTTTAACTAAGGAAATGTACCCCAATTACATTTTTGGATATAAAATATTTTTGTGATGTGTATAAACATGTAAAATCTGGATTTTTATAGGAAATCTCCCAATGTAAAAATGCTTAAAATTAAGTCCAAAACTTTGAAAAACAGTTAAAAAATAACACAAAAGACTAGCCCAGTCTGTATTGCTAGATGGCTGCCTATTTGACTTATGACCTAAACACATATTTTGCACATAACCTCTTCATGAATCAACACTTTGTTACACAGCATGCAAAGGAGGATGCAAAAATAGTTTATTGTGATGTAGTTCATGTAAAGTCTGATAATATTTACAGAATAAAAATGGTCAGCTACATCCATGGGCATCTAGCATGTCACACAAATTTTTGACAAAGTTAACACTTCAACTGTAATGAACAGTTGATCACAAACGTAAGAAAAAAGTGCCTCAATCTGAATCATGAAATCGAGCTGTGTATCTGGTGAGGTGCTTGCTCTAAGGGCTGCCTGGTGGAAGCTGACTGCTGTGGGTCATGGGGTCCAGCGGCCTCTCCAACCTCAGACCTGAGCTGACCCCAGAGAAGCCATACACATGATCTGCCTGGTTCTTCAGACCTCAGGTTTCTACTGCACACACTTCTGAGTCTGGTGAGCATGATCATTTAGCATTACAGCAGAATAAAAGTTGAAACGACACATGCCTGTTTTTGAATGTCATGTGATGGAAGTTAGATTAGCTATGGTAGAAGTGGTTCTCTGGATTCTTCCCAGCTTTGTTGCAGCAGACAAAAATCATCTATATGCCTTACTGTGTTCATGGATCAGCTCCCCACGCAGTCTGGCAAAATGTTTTGTCTTTTGACAGCTGAACTACGACATAGTGACCCTGTTAGAAGGAGGGTATATCTGTGAGAAAGGTTACTGAGAATTCTACTTGTTGAGGAGCCACTTGTATTCTCTATGTTTCATAAATATTACCTTAGGAAAACCACATGAATTATTTGTCTTGACTCCTAACATTATATCAGTAAATCTGTCATACTAAAGATAAATCCTAAATCCTTTTAAATTCATTTTATTTGAAGTTTTGTGATAAAATAATGAATTTAGTGTTCTTTATCATCTATCTTAGCTAAAATAAAATGTGGTAACTAACTTCTAAAGGGACAAAGAGCCTGGCAGGCTGCAGGGGGCTGTCTAATGGCAGATACCTTTCCTCAAACTTTTTTTTTTTTTTTTTTTTTTTTTTTTGTGGAACCGGGGATTGAACTCAGGCCCTTGCACTTGCCAAGGAAGCACTTATTCCACTGAGCCATCTCCCCGGCCCCTCAAACTTTTCTTGATGGTGAATGTGAAGTACATGCTCTACCGCAGAAGTTGCAACCTCAGCTCACTGCTGCAAACTATAGAACTCAGCAGTGTCCTCTAGGTCATCCTGAAGTACTGGATTGTCCAAGCCTTAACTTTTCTGTGACTAAATACCTTCTCACTGCATGCATAGAAACATATTGCTAAGATGCATTTCAAGCTTGGGGATCTCTGTGGAGTAACACAATATAGTCAAACAGCTCTGAAGACGGCCCCAAACTGCCAAAAGCTGTAGAAACCAAGGATTTGGACCTGACAGAAAATTGTGACTTCAGCCACACCTGCCCACAATGAAAGGCCTGGAATTATTGTGCAGAACAGACTAATGAAGACATAGCTATCATTTTCCTGCTTGATTCTGAATGGTTCCACCATGAAATGATTATACTTCCAATGCAAAGCTATGGATGGGGAACTGCTGTTTTATATAATATACATTCTTTAAAATTATGTTATGTGACCAAGGCTTTTAAAAAGATACAACAGTCATTAGAAACATGTATGTACTTAGGATACTGGGTAGAGTTCCAGTGTGTACCCAAGGATGTCCTCCCATATAAGTTTTAAAAAAACCCATGAAACTTCTTCATAAAAGTAGTCACTTGTAATATTTACATCACTTGCTCTGAATAATATACAGGAATTCTGTAGAAATTAAAGACAGCAGCCACATTGTTTTGAGCTCCTGAGGACCTGACCCTCAGTGGGCTCTGATAGCCAGCAGTTTGTCCTGGCTCTGGGCCACTAAAGGTTTGTCACTGACTCCCTTGTTCTGGTGGGAAGGAACTGAGAAGGCAGACATTCTCCCTTTGCAAAGAAACACACCTGAGACTCCTAGAAGGTGCAAAGGGGTGGGTGGTGTCTTTTCCGCAGGACAAGGGGAGGTCTGGATGCTTTCCTGTGTAGATTTGTCCCTTTTCTGAAGAGC
Organism: Octodon degus; assembly: GCF_000260255.1. NCBI lineage: Eukaryota > Metazoa > Chordata > Mammalia > Rodentia > Octodontidae > Octodon > Octodon degus. The sequence goes on from NW_004524698.1 coordinate 8,108,806, forward strand.
CTGTAGCCAGCAGTGTTATTGTGCCTCCCATTCACCTGGTTCTTCCTGTGTTCAGCTGTGCAAAGTATTGCTTGCTAGAAGGTGCACAGTGGTCCCCACTGGATGAGGACATACAGGAATGGGTACAGTGAACACTGTACCCCCTTCCTGCCATCAGGCTGCATGGGGCCTGGGGTTGCTCATTTAGCCCTGCTACTTGGGAACCAGAGGATATTTGAAAACCAGAGAGAGCCTGCTTGTTGGTGTGGTAGACACACTGTTGGGACCACTGCCCATTCTACCTGGGTGGCCCTGCTCCAGGGCCAACAGATTCAGCAGGCCATGTGCTACCCAGCTAAGCCCCTTGGGGCCAGGCATTAGTGATGGAAAAGATCTTGGTTCAATTCCCAGCACACTTTTCTGTGTACCTGTGTGGAGAGCTGAACAGCAGTATAGACATTCCTTAATGGCTTGCAAGCCAACAATTTTGCTTCCTGGTCCTTTCAGGATTCCTTCTGGTCATGCTTTGAGGTTTACAGCTGTCTTTTTTTTTTTTTTTTTTTTTGAACCCCGGGTTTTTTTTTTTTTTTTTTTTTTTGTGGAACCAGGGATTGAACTCAGGCCCCTGCACTCGCCAGGGAAGCACTTATTCCACTGAGCCATCTCCCCAGCCCATGCAACTATATTCTTTAAAAAAACTAAAGTTCCTTTCACTGAGTCTGGCCTGCAGGAGCTGTTGGTCAGTGAATGAGTCATTGGATTCAAGGCCACTGCACAGATTCTTGCTGTGTTGCTGCTTCTTGCCCAGTATGTGGGCCTTTATCTGCTGCTCTTCTGCCTTTATGTTTGCTGAATCTGAAAGAGCACCTACTCTGACTTTAGCATTTACTTGATAAACTTTCATGTTCCCGACTCACTTCCTACTTCCCAGGATATCAGCTATTTCATCTAAGCCCAGGACCTTCTAGACTCCCTCTAGCCAGCTTTGGGCTCTAGCGCACCTGATACACAAACATACCTGGGAGGCTGCAGGTGGTGCCCTCCACCGTGCCTGTGGCCAACTGCTTAAGTGCTGGATACCTCTCATGCTGACAACCTGACTAGTAGAACAAGCCACCAGCCTGTGGGTGTGCAGACAATGCCAAAGTGGTTTCCTTTTTAATCTTTTGTCTGGCTTGCTTGCATGTACTGACAGGGTATAAAATGAGTATTTATAGAAAAATAATCAAAACTGTATAGCATACCCATTTTAACATCTTTCTCACTGTGAAGTGAGGAAAGCTTGCCACTGCTTGTTGTTTGGCCCTGTGCACAGATCTTGCCAACTGTATCTGCCCCACAAAGGATCTTAATCTACTAGTGCACAAACCAGCTTCTCTTCCTGTTTTCTCTTCTTTATGCGATGCATGTGCCTGTGCCTGTGGTAGTGTGGCCACCAGGCAGCTGCTGTTCCTGGAATTACATCTGATGCACAAGAAAAAATTTTTTCATTCTCTTTCTTGTCTGGTTCACTCTGGCTAAAGAACAGAACCCAACAGCACAAAGTGCAGACTCATCTCAACCCAAACAATGGCTACTTCACTGACTTTGCTCATAACTGCCTGGTAGGTGCAGATGACACTAGGAAGGTGCAGTAGAGTGGCCCCCAAATCAGCCAACCCCATGTTCACGGTCTGTTTTTTTGGTGACACACATACCCCCAAAACCAGCTATAGGGAAGGCAGTCCTGGTGTCTCCTGTAAAATATGGGGCCTTCACCAAAAAGCCATAGTGACGAGAGAAGTACAGGTGTCCACTCACCTGTCTCTCTGGTCCTTCCCTTTCACCTCCAAATGTTGTACTTAACATGTCATTTCCTAGGAGTTCTGAGGTCCAGCCTCAAGGGACAGAAAAATGATAAAGAAAAACAAATGAAATGCTTTTGCCCTGTAGGCCAACCTGCTTTTATTCAAAGCACTGTGCATTCTGAAGGCAGATGAAGCTCATCTCCTATAGCACCTGGGAGGGAAGCAGGGCCCAAGGATCCCTAGGGCTTTAGGGATGGTCACAGAGAAACCATGCTAGAGAAGGAAATGCAGTGCTCCTCAGGGAACAAGGTGAACTCTTACTACCTGTGGATCAGGCACAGTGTGCCCCTTCAGTGTCCAGGGAACAGCGTGCCTGCATATTCCACTGAGCACAACACAGAAAGGTCATGGCCATTTCTCAAAATGCTGCCAATCTGCATGGGGGATGTGTCTGAAAAACAGATTTTTAAAACATTAAATTTGTTCTTGCTATTAAGAACACAGAACAGTAGCAAAGGAGCAGCAGTATGAGTGAAGACTCAAAAGCTCACAACAAGGGCAGCTTAGAGCCTGTGCAGGGCCAAGGACATCCAAGGAAGGGCGCACTAGGCAAGCTGCAAACCAGCCACTCCTGTTCATTCACTGGGGTGGGTGAGACAGCCTGATGACTTTGCCCATTAACTAAAAGCTGAGCAAAGGGTTTTCTACTTTTTTATTCCCAAAGCATCCACGTATCCAAAGGCCATTCAACCAACTCAAGAATTAGCACAAAGCGGAAGCTTTGCAGTGGAGCCAGTGGACCTGAAGGTGGGGTCCTCCAAGCATGCACTTCTGACTCCCCAGCTCAGTCTTGCATAGCAGAAACTCTCTTAATTTGCCAATCTTAATGAAACAAATAGTTTTTACAGGACTAGAATACAGATCCCAATGCGAAAGATTTTCAGGATGTGCTGAAGAACATTATGGGGCAATACAAAGTAAGTCTTAGGTTATTAGAAAAGCAAACTTCTTTGTGCAGGTTCACTTCAACTAGGTCTGCTGGAGGTACTTGCTCCACTGGAACTTTCCAGAGCTCAGATTGATCACGGTTCTAAGCACGTACTGCTGGCTGTTCTCCCCAGGGTCCGACATCCTCTGGACTTCCACTTGACTTAACAGAGGGGCCTGCTCTCAGCTTTTTCAAAGCCACATGACAATTTCTTTTTAGAAAGATTTTAAAAAACAAGCACCTTTTCCCCTTTGAAGGACTACCTCAGGGAATCCATCCTTTTTTGCAATCAGTCTGAAGCCCCAGGCAGCAGGTTTTCAATCCTAGCAGTGAGAACAGGATTAGGCTGCTGCAGAACAGGGAGGCACGAGCGGAGGAAGGAATGAGAGGGATCTGGGGTTTTGTGCAAGATTTAATAAAAAACAAACAAAAATAGGAATGGTTGCTTTCCACATTTTCCAGGTTGTGAAAGTTAGCCAGGATTATGTAGGGCGTGATTCTAAGCTGCATTAGTGGAGCAAATACAAAATGCTGTCCTCCTCCCAGGTCAAAAGGCAGGGCACATGGGCTGTACACCCATCTGGGTTGCTGTCTCCTCTAGCAACCAGGTAAATCACCTGCATGTGGAACAGGTCAAACCAGGACATCAAGCTGGCTCTTCTCTGACCTTGTGCCCACCTGGTGGTGCTCAGTTATGAACAACAGAGCTGGAGCATGGGCCAGATCTCCACACTGCACTCTGCGACAGGGCTAGCTTATTGACAGGCTGCTGAGCCTTAATACTGACAGTGAGTGCGGTGGACACTGAGAAGGGCTCTACTCAGACGTGGGTGGGTGCTATACCACCTCACTGCTGAAGCTTGACCAATCTCAGAATACCATGGAAAGAAAGTGGTGATAAACACAACAGGAAGTTGGACTGGTGCGGACAACCCACACACCAGTCTTTCATGTATCCATACCCATAGTTAATGACAAAATGATAAAAATAAAGGTACAGACAAAAAGCCGTGCTCAGGTGCTGTCACCAGCCAGGAATGGTGTGTTCAGTGGCACAGGATACAGCTAGTCTTTCTTCAAGTCCCTGGATTCAAATAGCTTTAGCCGTTCCTGCACTGTCAGGCCTTCCTTCAGACTCTGGGCAAAGGAAAGAAAGAATGGTTAGATCCAGCAGGGCAGGCTTAGGCTTCCATCAGAAGGTAAAGGTGGAGGCAGAGGTGGAGGCAGGGTGAAGGAGGGTAGGCTCCGGAGATTAGTGGGCATGCTAGGACAAGAAACACTCTGTGAAATGGTGTTATTGGAATATGATTCCCCCTGAAGGAACTCACTTGGATGAAATGGGAAAAAATTAAGAGAAACAAGATCACATGTTTTAAGTAGCTCAATTCTACGTTTGGCCCTTTAGACAATTGGAGATCAGACTGACCCAGCCAGGAAACAAAGTCCTAAGAGCTAGATGCCTACCCAGCTACGTCTCGCTTCCTACCTATGATTTGTGAATACCTGGTCCCTTTGAGTTTATGAATCCAAATGACTTCAGAACGAGTGCACTGGGGCTGGGGAGATGGCTCAATAGAATAAGTGCTTGCCTGGCAAGCACAAGGACTTGAGTTCAATTCCTCGTTCCGCAAAAAATAAAAAAAAAGAAAAGAAAAAAAGAACAGTGCTGTGAGCACCCTTTAGATGTTTCACAGATGGAAGCCTATAAGATGGCTGGATGGTGGGGGCCTAGGAACATACTGGTGTAGGGCCAATACGCTGCTCACATCCAAGATAATGAACATTTTACTGACTGGGGGTCAGGATCCTTCCTACTTGACACTTAAAAGAGACTTTGCCCAAAGGCTTGTCTGGAAAAGAAAAGCAGCACTGCTTCCAGAGAACAGGTGGAAATGCGGAGATTCTGGCCATTTCCTGGCCAATGCAGGTTTCTCAGCTGCAGTGGGTGTTAGCACTGGGTTGGCCTGGAGACTTAGTGGGGCTCACTTACATCAGAGCTGACAGGTACAGGTTTTACCAGGAAACAGGAGACCTCAAGTATGGCCTGTGGCTCTGCATCCACACAAGTGTTATCAGTTTTAGCCACAGTTCTGAGCAGTGTGAAGTGTCCCCTGTGCTCCACACACTGGGACCTGCAATGAGGGGCCCAATGCTTCCCGAGGTCTAGGGATAGCTCTACACAGTACCACATAGCACGGAATGTCTGCTGTGTCCTTAGGGTCCCCTGCCTGAGCCCACGTGTCCAGCAGCAGCCACCGCCTCTGGGCTCCTCCAAGGTGCCAGGCAGACGTCTAGTCACCACCAGGCAAGGGCTCTGAATACAGCGCCTCTGCAGGGCAGCTGGGCATCCAGCTCTGCCACACCTGCTCCTCTCTACCTGGGAACATCCTTCTAGGACTGCAGCATTCCAGCTGCTCCTGAGACCCGTGCAAACAGTGGGTGTCCAAGATTCTGGGATTACCCCTGTGTGTACCATAAAGGAGACTCCATGTGACAGAGCCAGGCTGCAACAGGTCCTGCCTGGCCCATAGCGTACCCTGCCTTCCACCCTGCAGAACTGGACTGAGGGGCTCAGGTGATACCATGCTTACCCAGATGAAAGGGCAGGCAGCAGGCAAGGCGCCTGTGTTCCCTTTCCCCTGGGAAGGGCTATTTCTCCTTCTAAAGACTCTTCTGTCTCCTTTCCTGGTCGTGGCTCAGCCTGAAGACAGGGCCACAGACCATTCCATATGGGGCCTGGGTGCAGCCAGCTGCTTTGGGGGTGTGCCCCCTTCCCTAGCCACTTAGCTCTCTTAAGAGTCCTATGGGGAGAATGCTCTGCTTTTCTGATCCCTGAAAAGGTTGTGCTGTTTGCTGTATGAAGCAGAAAATAAAAACAACAGACATGAACACCACTAATTCCTACATAGCAGAGGACTGTCAACAAGCAGTGATGAGAGGTTTAGTTTCTAGCCAACATCATGTCTTCTCAAGGGGTTGGAGAGGCTCCAAATGCACTTAAGAGAGACACAGTGACATACCTTGCTGAAAATCAGCTCTAGTTCTCTCCCACTGCAGTACTGCAGTGTCCCTAAAGATGCCTTTGAAGCCACCTTTCTGTTGGGGCCCGCAGGACTGCTCTGCACACTGAGGGCTCTTCTTATACCAGGACCTGGTCATCCCAGATAACTGAGGAAACACTTTGATGAAGACCCCTAGGTCTCCTTCCTTTCCTGGTTCTCCCCAAGTCTCCTCACATCCTGCCTTGGCTGTAGCGACTGCCCAGGTAGTGCACAGGCTCCCACCCACTGGCACAACGCACCAATGCCATACCACCACGGGCCCTGGTATTGAGCCCTGTTTGTTTTCATGTCCCCTGGGAACTCACATGAACTGGATACCCCCAGAGGACTGCTTTATTGGGGTCCTGTAGAAACTTTGTCCCTCTCCCCAACTCTTATTTCTAGGCTTAGCACTGCCACATTGATTCAAAGGCTCAACTCATTCAGTGAACTCCAAATCTACTCAGGAAAGGCCTGAAGATAGCTAGAGTTCAGCTTCAGCAAATGGGATCTTCAATTCGAAAATCAAGAGCCAAAAAAGAGCAAGCTTCTTTTTGCTAAACAAAACATTTTTCATGTGTAAGGAAAAAATCCCAAACTATTTTCCCATCCAAGTACTAACCAGGCCTGACCCTACTTAGCTTCCAAGATCAGATGAGACTGGACGCATTCAGGATGGTATGGCCATAGACTCCAAACTATTTTCTATCAAGCCTAAATCATACGTGAGTATATGTGATTTGAGATGAGGGAGAGTAAACAAAATCAAAAGGACTTTGGATTTTCCTCATATTCTACCTAAAGCAAACACCCCAGGCCAACATCTCTGGACTTCCAGGATGGCCTAGAAGGTGGATATGCAGGTACACAGCACAAGGCTATGTTGCAGCCAGCAGGGTCCAAGGCAGGTCAGCATCCCTGACCTATTTCTTCTCTTTACTAGACAGGAGTAGTCAAAGCTGCTGTGCCAGTGACCACACATACTCAAGGAAACTATATAGTCCTCTTCACATTCAAACAAGCAGGTACAACCCCTCTTTTGGCCAGGACAGTGACTCTGCCACGGGATCATGAGACAGGTTTGTGTTGTTTTTTAAGAAGTGCTGGCAAATAATGAGTGGCGTGACTGGGCACGGACCATGATGTGTTGATTAGTTCTTTGGTGCCTGACTCAGAGCCCTGAAGAATAAGGAGGTCTGAGAAGGGCTGTGAGGAACCCATGGCAGCAGGTACCCGTGCCATCTGCAGGGAGGCACATGGGTGGCCTGGCTTGCTAACTAGTGGGTGAGGTTCTTCAGTGAGGTCAGACTTTGCTGGCTTGGGGCAGTGGGTGTCTGTCACCACTATCTCTTTACAGAAGACAAAACATCTGTTTCCCAGAGAGGGTGGCGTGAGCTAATCACTGTGCACAGATCACCCAGCATGCATGCCACCCTGCCTATTCAGGGTTGGCTCTAAGGGCTGCCCTGCCAAGCTGGGACAGTGCCACGGACAAGGGTCAGTTCAAGAGGTTAGAGTGCCAGTCAACTCTCAGGACAGGTTATAGAACCTCACAGGGATTTGCGTGTGCTTGCTAGAGTAGGATGAATTAAAATGAAGTAACAACATAGGCGTGTGCTATGGAGGTGTGAGCAGTACATGCAGAGAGCTACCCCGCATGTGCGGGCAGTGGGCAGTGGAAGAGGCAGTTTACCTACACGACAGGGGACCGGGAAGCGGGCGCGAGTCAGTTATCCCATGAGACCTGCTCAATTACGGACTGTCAGAGGAAAGAGCAAAAATAAGACACATACACAATCAATCCTAAACGCAACATGCTGGCCGCAACCCCTCCGCCCATCCTGCTCATGGAGATGCACACCCGCTCTGGGGAGGCATGGGAGCTGGCCACAGTGCGGCTGGGAAGGCAAGCAGGCGGCATCAGTACTACAACAGGGATGTGCAAGAACACTACAGACAGTGACTGACACAGATGGTCAAGGTAAGGGACCCAATAGGTCTCAGAACCCAGCATGGTGACTGCATGGGTGGACTCGGGATGGGACATGGGGACTCTGCCACTCTGTGTGGTAGGTCTGCTTGGCGTCGATTATCACTACCCCCTCTACTGTCCTGGAGACTCACCTACCAGGGGCCAGACCCAACTCACCTTGGACCTGATATTTCTGAGTTGCCGGGTGACACAGGATCGGTCTTTCTTCAGAAAGTCAGGGTTGCTTTTAGATTTCATTATGTCTGAAGAAACAAAGACCCACTGTATTTGCTTATAAACTCCTCTAGAACAAGACAATGTTAAAAGCTTCTGAACTTTCTACTGTAGCACCTTTGGCTCTAAGGGAACCTAACCAGTAAGCAGAACACAAGGTGGGCCTTTTTCACAGCACTGCAAAGCACCAGGGCTTTGGGAACGTGTGGTCCCTAATGGGACTTGAAGCATTACTTCGCTCACTCTCAGATGGGTGGTGGGTCTCTTGCTCCTGTGCTGGACTTCAGCAGCTGAGCAGAGTAGGGACCCCATTACCTGCTCATTCTCAGCTATTTCTTTTTTTTGTTGTTGTTCCTCGAATGCCTTCAGGGCACTTTTGGCCAGCGGGAGAGTTGTGAGGTTCGAACTCCAGCAACCTGAGGCTGACAGCTTTGTGG